>NC_083637.1:20768506-21068506 GCF_963576545.1 Limanda limanda | reverse complement strand
TCAGTCCGTTGATTGAAGCCTGCTCCACTGTGAGAATGTAGGAAGTGACTGTGGATCAACGGTCCTTCTCTATTTCCTGGTTTCAGTCTTGTGACTCCCACATTTGACCCCAGGATACAACACTTTATTTGCTCACACATTTTTTATCTATATCACACACACACACACACACACACGCACACACACACACACACACACACACACACACACACACACACACACACACACACACACACACACACACACACACACACACACACACACACACACACACACACACACACACACACACACATTACATTACATTTCAGCAACTTACAATAAGGGCATTTAACCAACTTTAACAACAACTTTTTAAACTTTTTTTTTATTCAAGGTATAGTCGGTGCACACAAACACAAACACACACACACACACACTCACACACAGACATACACACACACACACTATTGACTACTGTGTTACTCAGTATTAGAAATGTAAACAATTAGCTCACCCACCGAGATGACCAACAGATCATTCACCCCGTGTGTCTGCTTTACAAAGGAATGCGTCTCAGATTGTTACAGAAATCAATAAATACTATTTCCTTTCTTATCCCTCACCTGATATTGGCTTTGTTTATTCATTATTAATTTATTTGAATTCTAGCCTCTGTTTTACTCAATATGTTGATTAATCCATTATCTTCACAACTTTTCTGTTAAGAGGGGAGCCGGAGCTAATCCCAGGCTGGACAGATCGCAAGTCCGTCACAAACCTGTTTTACACTGCTAAATTGAGTGAGTTATTGATGTAGAACAAATATAGACATCACAAGAAGAGGCTGCTGAATCATATTTAATTGCTCATGACAATTAGAGGGAAATCTTTAGGACAGTTTGGATCCAGGTATGTAAGTGGTCCACAGTGGACACATGATCAGATCCTGATGAGTCCCTGGTGACGCCTCCTCCGGTGCAGATCAGCAGCTCTCCTCCTTGACGATCAAAATTTCCATCCTGGTTGTTCTGCAAAGAGAATCGTAAAACATGACTTCACTGGGATTCATTTGGTTGTATGCGTTCACTTTAGTCCTGAATGAAATCTCAACATCTACTTAACTGACTGGCCCAAACTGTACAGACATTCATAGTTCCCAGATGATGTATCCCCATTGGATTGATGTTGTGGTTTGTGATTAAATACCTGCAAAACTAATGACCTCGGACTCAGTTGAACTTTGTGTTGAGGGCTAATCATTAATCATAACTTTATTGATTTAATACCTTTCACAGTACAAAGTGCTTCCCAAAGCTGTACCAAGGAATAACAAGACAACAAAACATCAAAGACCATAAGTGACATAAAACAATGGTAAAATAAAAGGATATATAACATCACATATATAGTTGATGAGCTCAAATCAATTATGTTAAGTTGGTAAAAGTGAGTTTTGAGAGATGATTTCAAATCAGACAGTAATGTTTTAAGTCAAAGCTGAACTATGAGCATGATACTGTGCTAAACTAACCCACTGATGTTTTGTCATTGCGCCCATTCATGTTAGCACTTAGCATAAAGCACAGCTGTGAACCAACAGTACTTTCACAGGGCTGGTAGCATTGACTCCTTGAGACTCTTTCGTAAAAGGCCACTGGTACTAGGTTAAAACTGAAAATAATGAGACAAAGACTGAGACATTTTTTGACTTGAAAAAGATATTTGAGAAAAAGATCTGAAAACACAAAATCCATAAAGATCTTCTAAAATCGATTGCTTTATTAAAAAACAGGCACCTGTGAATATTATTGGGTCACCAGAGTTGTGACTGTTGTTTCTGAATAAACATTAGTGACCTTTAGCTCATCCCCCATGAACAGAATCATGAAAAACAGGCTACATTTGAAATCTTCCAGCGATGTGTTGTGGTCATGGTTAAGTATAAATAAATTCACCACCAGATGGCGACTGGAGGATCTTTTCCCCTTCCATAAAGAGAAGATTGGTGTTGTGGAAATGTCATGAGAGAGGAGCAGCTGTGGGTTGTACTCACTGTCTCTGGACACACAGGGTACACTCGTTGGCATAAGTGTGTCCGTCGCTGCCACACACAGGCGCAAGGTTCAGAGGGCACGCCATGATCTCCTCCATTCCAGGACACGAAGGCTGCCAGAAAATAAGCCATTATGACGTGACAACAACATTAATAACAAAAACTGAATATCAGCAATAATACATTTGCATATATCTGTCAGTTATGAGGTTTAGGTTTTTAAAGGCTGAAATTCTCCCAACACTATAAAAGCAATAAAGATATATTTTTGTATATTTGTCTTGGACACACACACACACACACACACACACACATTTGCACAGCTATCCTGGATAAGACATTGCTTTGACTTCCATTCGTTGTGGACAGCCCAATGCAAAACCTAATCCCTAACTTTAACCTAACCTTAAAATGAAAGTTCCACTCAGAACAGCTTCATTTACACCATGATTTTAGCTTAATGTCTACTCTTATCCACTTGCATCCAGAGGAGGAGGATTACAGCAGACATTTAGACTAAATGGATGTCAGGCTTATTGGCACTGGGATCACACCACAGCAGCATTTTGGAGGCATTTTCTGTTTTTTTCCCAGTTTTTTCTACGAATTGGTCACCAGTTATTTGAATTGTATTGGATTTGGCTGAAACACTGTTTACCCCTGAAACTCCAGAAGCGCTTTTTGGACAAAAACACTTCAACCACCCCTACAACAGCAAAGTGGTGAGTGGATAATTCGTGAATTTACATTTTTTTAACTGTCCCTTTAACCTTAACCATGACCAATTCATGCCTAACCCTGAACTTAACCTAACCACAGTTCACATCTTACCACTAACGTCAACCAGGTCCATGGGTTCTGACAAGATCAGTGTTTACAATGGTAAAGGTCATAAAACAGTAACAAAAATGATTACACAAACACACACACACATATACATAAATATTCTTGTCACCTTTCTCATGAGTCCTGACGTCTTCTCTGCATCTGTGAAAAAAGGCACATGATTTCTATTCATATATAAATCTAGAAATAATGAACCATGATAGAGTCCAGGTCAGTATATAAATAACTGACAAATATCATTGACAACATATGTGTAGACATGAATGAAAAGTAATTGTTGTTGAAAAAGATGTTGTATCATGTCAACATCATATGCTACCTTGGATATATTTTATTGTGGTTCCTAATATTGATATTTCTGATCCATTTATGTTAATACACAGCAAATATAGAAACAAATAGAGTATATGAGTGCATACTGTACAAAAAACTAGAACTGTACCCAGCGTTAATACTTTTTATAGACGCAGTGAGGTTTAACTCTATGGTCTCTGAACAGAGCGAACTCAAAGTTTGTCTATAGACTTACATTTTAATCTATAACCTTTCAAACTAGAAGGCAAAAAAGAACCTCAAATGTAGTTTTTGTTACCTGCAGCCAAACAAACAAGCAGGAGTCCCAGGAAAACAGCTCTTCCAGTCATGTTAGTGGATGAATAACTCAGGAGTGACAGGAACCTTTGAATGTGTCAGTGTTCTCACTGGCAATAAAACTGTGTTTGTGTGCGCACACTCTTGTGGGAACGCAGCAGGTGAAACTAGTCACACAATCACATGCACAATCTAGAAACTCACAGTCATCAGCACACATTAACACCCACACCCCCAAACATACGGTAAACATATCTTTTGTTCAGTCAGTAGCTACAAATTTCCATTTGAAAGGCCCATGGTAGTGTTTTGTATCTCAGTCAGGGTACAAAAGGTGAAAGATAAAATAATCAGAAGAGGAGTCGTCGTTCAAAATGTTTGAATTTTTATTTATTTATTAAAGAGTAACTATGCACAATGAGTAACAGACTCAAACTGTCGCTTAATACTTAAAAATGTAAACAAATGATAATATTGAGCACAAGAGAAAAATCACCACCGTAGCACTGTTCAGTTTTCCTCTTCTTATCTCACCACTGTCTGCCATTCACTCGTTTCCCCTCGATCACATGAAATTTTTCATATTCTTCAAGTTTTGAACAAATCCTTTAATACAGTGGTGTGGCTGTCATATGTTTTCCAGTGCAGAGAATCTGTTTTTTCTAATGTCTGATTTCCAAAATCCCTAACCTTTGCGTGTTTGCAGCTTACGGACAAACGACAGAGTACCCACATCTGACAGAGGGGTTTGGTCTGTTGAGGCGCAAACTGTCAGGATTGGTTGCAGGGTTAAACCTAACAATAGTTATTACACCCCAGAGATAAGGGAAACACCCATCCAAGATTTTGATACGACACAGAGCACCCTGGATGGACACTGGATGGATTACCATGACACGTAGTGGAATGATGCATTATGGGTCAGAGAAGGACCCACATTTTTTTAGATGTATTTGTATTGCAACAGGGCCGGGTCTAGACAGGCATGTATGAGGGGGCAGCCACAAATCTTGAGGGGGCATTGTGCTTTATTATATTATTATTATTATAAATTGGGATTTAGTTTGAGGGGGCACAACATTTATTTGAGGGGGCCAGGCCCCCTCTTGCCCCTGCCTAGACCCGGCCCTGATTGCAAGTCTATTTGATACGGCTGTGGTGAGGGTTCCTACCTGTTCTTGAGGTGCTGTACGCTGCCCAGACAGCGAAACCTGCCGTTGACCATGATGGCCATCCTGGTGCAAAGGGCCTCACACTCCTCCATGCTGTAAACAAGAACACACCAAGATTAGGATTATCATATATAAATTAACAGGGGGAATAATCAAGGAATAATATCTTGGATGCAGTATTAAGAAAATACTGCATGGTGTATCGAAATACACATTTGTATGTGGATTTAACGGTTGTAGTTCAGATCCCTGGTCTAACCTGTGAGAGGTGAGGACTACAGATCGTCCCTCCTTGATGATGCTCAGGATGGCGTTCCACAAGGCCCGACGCGCCTTCGGGTCCATGCCTGTGGTTGGTTCATCCTGCGTCAAGGAAACAACAGATTCTCAGCTGCTGCTACAACACAGCGAACAACACACAGCGTCTCACAGGAACCTGCAGCCGGGCTTTGTGTACAATAGTTTCTATTTATTTCTCCACTCACCAGAAACACGACAGGCGGTCCTCCTATGAGAGCGATGGCAGTCGATAGTTTCCTCATGTTTCCTCCACTGTAGCTGCCTGCTGACTTGTCCACATATTTCACCAGGCCCAGCTTCCGGATGCCCCACTCTGCCACCTAGTGGATGGGATGAATTTGTCAGTTTCAAACATTTATACATACATATTTTGACTGACTGTGTAAGTCATATAATGTATGATTATGTATGTATGTGTGTTTGTTGCTGACCTCACAGACTTCCTTCTCAGGCACTCCTCTCAGAATGGCGTAAAACTCCAGATGCTCTCTGCCAGTCAGCAGGTCGTTGATAGTATCAAACTGGGGACAGTAGCCCATGTTCTGATGCACTTCATCGATCTCTTTGGTTACACTGGAATGAGATAAACACAAAGAGGAGGATTATTAAGTGTTATAGAAAGCAAAAGTATGTTGAGAAGTAGAGAATTGGTTTGTTTTTTTGTTGAAAATCTGCTTATTTAAACAATGTTATTCAAGTCGTTTTGGAGTTGCTTTGTTCAGCACTGATTCAACAACGATTGAAAAAAACGTTAATGCTAAAAAAAACTCCAAAACGAAGCTGCATAGGAGAATATTGAATGCATCCTGTAATAGTCTATAGCCGATGATTGGATGTGTTGGTTTTTCTGTTGTATGAGGTGTTCTTACCTTTTGCCAGCCAGGAACGCTTCTCCACCGGTCACTAGAGAGTCTCTTGTCAGCATTTTAAAGGTGCTGGTTTTTCCTGCTCCATTCACCCCCAGCAAACCAAAGCACTGCAGGAAAGGATGCAAACGGTTTACCTCACGAAAAGTGACCATCATTTTCGAAATTCAGTCTTAGAAATTAATTTAAACCCATATTAAAGCTTTCCCTTGTGTTAAACAGGTACAACAGGTGTTTATGCAATCCGTCTGTTTCATACCTCTCCAGGGGGGATGCCGACACACAGCCGGTCCACTGCTGGCTTCTGTTTCCGCTTGTAAATCTTGGTAAGCTGCCTGAGCTCCAGGATGTCGGTCTGTCCTCCTCCACCCATGATCCTCTGTCGCTCTCTGGCCACGTCTTCATCTTCTTCTCCAATAGGCTTCAGGTGACTGGTGGACGACCTGGACAAGCACAGAGGGGAAAAAGAGTTGCATTATAGAAACAGATTTACTGGAGGTTTTAGATTTAAAACCTTCTCAAAGAAAAGAGAGTTTAATGCTAACATTTTAACACACACACACACACACACACACACACACACACACACACACACACACAGTTTATTCATTATTAATTCATTTGAATTCTAGCATCTGTTTTACTCAATATGTCAATTAATCCATTATCTTCACAACTTTTCTGTTAAGAGGGGAACCGGAGCTAATCCCAGCCTGGACAGATCGCAAGTCCGTCACAAACCTGTTTTACTCCTATACGTAACCCAGACTTCAAAATGAATGCTAAAGTGAGTGAGTTATTGATGTAGAACAAATAAAGACATCACAAGAAGAGACTGCTTAATCATATTTAATTGCTCATGACAAATATCATGACCTATCCAGGTAGGTCAAAGATCCACAGTGGACACATGATCAGATCCTGATGAGTCCCTGGTGACGCCTCCTCCGGTGCAGATCAGCAGCTCTCCTCCTTGACGATCAAAATTTCCATCCCGGTTGTTCTGCAAAGAGAATCGTAACATGACTTCACTGGGATTCATTTGGTTGTATGCGTTCACTTTAGTCCTGAATGAAATCTCAACATCTACTTAACTGACTGGCCCAAACTGTACAGACATTCATGGTTCCCAGATGATGTATCCCTATGGGTTTGATGTTGTGGTTTTTGAATAAATACCTGCAATACTAATGACCTTAGACTCAGTTGAACTTTGTGTTGAGGGCTAATCATTAATCATAACTTTATTGATTTAATACCTTTCACAGTACAAAGTGCTTCCCAAAGCTGTACCAAGGAATAACAAGACAACAAAACATCAAAGACTATAAGTGACATAAAACAATGGTAAAATAAAAGGATATATAACATCACATATATAGTTGATGAGCTCAAGTCAATTATGTTAAGTTGGTCAAAGTGAGTTTTGAGAGATGATTTCAAATCAGACAGTAATGTCAAAGCTAAACTATTAGCATGATACTGTGCTAAACTAACCCACTGATGTTTTGTCATTGTGCCATGTTCATGTTAGCCCTTAGCATAAAGCACAGCTGTGAACCAACAGTACTTTCACAGGGCTGGTAGCATTGACTCCTGGAGACTCTTTGGTAAAAGGACACTGGTACTAGGTTAAAACTGAAATAATGAGACAAAGACTGAGACATTTTTTGATTTGAAAAAGATATTTGAGAAAAAGATCTGAAAACACAAAATCCATAAAGATCTTCTAAAATCGATTGCTTTATTAAAAAACAGGCACCTGTGAATATTATTCGGTCACCAGAGTTGTGACTGTTGTTTCTGAATAAACATTAGTGACCTTTAGCTCATCCCCCATGAACAGAATCATGAAAAACAGGCTACATTTGAAATCTTCCAGCGATGTGTTGTGGTCATGGTTAAGTATAAATAAATTCACCACCAGATGGCGACTGGAAGATCTTTTCCCCTTCCATAAAGAGAAGATTGGTGTTGTGGAAATGTCATGAGAGAGGAGCAGCTGTGGGTTGTACTCACTGTCTCTGGACACATAGGGTACACTCGTTGGCATAAGTGTTTCCGTCGCTGCCACACACAGGAGCGAAGTCCCGAGGGCACGCCATGATCTCCTCCATTCCAGGACACGAAGGCTGCCAGAAAATAAACCATTAGGACGTGACAACAACAACAATAACAACAACTGAATATCAGCAATAATACATTTGCATATATCTGTCAGTTATGAGGTTTAGGTTTTTAAAGGCTGAAATTCTCCCAACACTACATAAGCAATAAAGATATTTTTTGGTATATTTGTCTTGGACACACACACACACACACACACACACACACACACACACACACACACACACACACACACACACACACACACACAAACACACACACACACACACACACACACACACATTTACACAGCTATCCTGGATAAGACATTGCATTGACTTCCATTCGTTGTGGACAGTCCAATGTAAAACCTAATCCCTAACTTAAACCTAACCTTAAAATGAAAGTTCCACTCAGAACAGCTTCATTTACACCATGATTTTAGCTTAATGTCTTCTCTTATCCACTTGGATCCGGAGGAGGAGGATAACAGCAGACATTTAGACTAAATGGATGTCAGGCTTATTGACACTGGGATCACACCACAGCAGGATTTTGGAGGCATTTTCTGTTTTTCCCCCATTTTTTCTACGAATTGGTCACCAGTTATTTGAATTGTATTGGATTTGGCTGAAACACTGTTTACCCCTTAAACTCCAGAAGCACTTTTTAAACAAAAACACTTCACCCACCCCTACAACAGCAAAGTGGTGAGTGGATAATTCGTGAATTTACATTTTTCTAACTGTCCCTTTAACCTTAACCATGACCAATTCATGCCTAACCCTGAACTTAATCTTACCAATAAAGTTAACCAGGTCCATGGGTTCTGACAAGGTCAGTGTTTACAATGGTAAAGGTCATAAAACAGTAACAAAAATGATTACACACACACACACACACATATACATAAATATTCTCGTCACCTTTCTCATGAGTCCTGACGTCTTCTCTGCATCTGTGAAAAAAGGCACATGATTTCTATTCATATATAAATCTAGAAATAATGAACCATGATAGAGTCCAGATCAGTATATAAATAACTGACAAATATCATTGACAACATATGTGTAGACATGAATGAAAAGTAATTGTTGTTGAAAAAGATGTTGTATCATGTCAACATCATATGCTACCTTGGATATATTTTATTGTGGTACCTAATATTGATATTTCTGATCCATTTATGTTAAAACACAACAAATATAGAAACAAATAGACTATATGAGTGCATACTGTACAAAAAACTAGAACTGTACCCAGCGTTAATACTTTTTATAGACGCAGTGAGGTTTAACTCTATGGTCTCTGAACAGAGCGAACTCAAAGTTTGTCTATAGACTTACATTTTAATCTATAACCTTTCAAACTAGAAGGCAAAAAAGAACCTCAAATGTAGTTTTTGTTACCTGCAGCCAAACAAACAAGCAGGAGTCCCAGGAAAACAGCTCTTCCAGTCATGTTAGTGGATGAATAACTCAGGAGTGAAAGGAACCTTTGAATGTGTCAGTGTTCTCACTGGCAATAAAACTGTGTTTGTGTGCGCACACTCTTGTGGGAACGCAGCAGGTGAAACTAGTCACACAATCACATGCACAATCTAGAAACTCACAGTCATCAGCACACATTAACACCCACACCCCCAAACATACGGTAAACATATCTTTTGTTCAGTCAGTAGCTACAAATTTACATTTGAAAGGCCCATGGTAGTGTTTTGTATCTCAGTCAGGGTACAAAAGGTGAAAGATAAAATAATCATAAGAGGAGTCATCGTTCAAAATGTATGAATTTTTATTTATTTATTAAAGAGTAACTATGCACAATGAGTAACAGACTCAAACTGTCGCTTAATACTTAAAAATGTAAACAAATGATAATATTGAGCACAAGAGAAAAATCACCACCGTAGCACTGTTCAGTTTTCCTCTTCTTATCTCACCACTGTCTGCCATTCACTCGTTTCCCCTCGATCACATGAAACTTTTCATATTCTTCAAGTTTTGAACAAATCCTTTAATACAGTGGTGTGGCTGTCATATGTTTTCCAGTGCAGAGAATCTGTTTTTTCTAATGTCTGATTTCCAAAATCCCTAACCTTTGCATGTTTGCAGCTTACGGACAAACGACAGAGTACCCACATCTGACAGAGGGGTTTGGTCTGTTGAGGCGCAAACTGTCAGGATTGGTTGCAGGGTTAAACCTAACAATAGTTATTACACCCCAGAGATAAAGGAAACACCCATCCAAGATTTTGATACGACACAGAGCACCCGTAATGATAATCTGTCATCACACCATACCCTGGATTTTGGGTTTTTTTGGACTGTAAAGCATCGCAAGCACAACTCTAACTGAGGTGGTCCCTGTTTATGTGAAGTCAGACTTATTCACTTGCTCTGGATACGAGAAATGCTCCTTAGTTTCTGCTTATCGAAGAGATCGGATAGAGATCAGAATTTGGCAACACCACTTGAAGATAGACGGCTCTGATGCAGACTGAATGAGAGAGAGAGAGAGCACGTGTATCATTACATTTAGTTTGAGTTGCTGGAAATGAAACGAGGAGGATTTCTGTCAGTCAAGCCGATGGAAAAGACCTGAAATAAAAGAAAACTTCAAAACACGGCTGCCTCCTCGAGATTATGCTGGTTGATCACAGATACATATTCAGCTCCGTTTGGCACACATACGTTTTGTTCACTCCACTGGTAACACTTTTTTTTTGTTGATTTGACATCAAACGACTGCTAATGTACACAATATCCACATTGGCGTTAGCTCAGGTCTAAAAATCCCCCATCGCACATGTTACTGTAACAGATTCAACCTTTAGATACCGTTCGAGCACAGAAGCTGTAAGACCATCTCCTCCATGCTTTGGGGGGGCGAGGCTACAGGATCATTTGCAGGAACGTTTCTTTATACAACAGAATTTGGGTTGAAGCTCCACGTGTATATAATCCCACAACACTGAAACAGTCCTCTGCAGTCCTTTACACATTGATCTGACGGCATGCTTTTCTGCACACACACACTAAAGTGCTGACAGTCAAGGTGTGCGGCCCGGAGGAAAGCATGCAATATATATTTCCAACGAACTTTCATCGATCCAGTCCCTACGTTAACTTCATCTTTCTTGTGTCCCTTCTCATCGGTCTGCGGATCCGTTTTAAAGAGGGCAGAGAGCGAGTAAAACAACAAGCCAGCGTAACAGACTGCACGTCTCATACGGACACAGAGCAAACACAAGATTTTTTTTGTTTTCTTTTTGACAATAACGGACACAATTTGAAAAAAACAAAAACCGTCAAGTTTCATTCGTCAACTCCACAAAAAACAAATCGCCTTCGTGTGCTTTTGATGCATGTTGCTATCTGTCTTCTACATTCCTCGGCAGCCTTACAAACATTGTTGTTTCAACGGAGTGCTCGGATTCCTCTCCCCACCATGGTACAGTATAGGCACTGTGCTGGACAATGTCAAGGACACCAAGAACAAAATGACCCAAAAAAAGACAACTTGGGTGTCGATTTTGATATTAGAGTTAAAATTTGTAAAAATCATCTTGCATGATAGTTTGTTTTTGACTGAAATAAACTGGATTGTATTTTTCTTTTACCATCACTCGCATTATAAAACTTGAGATTGTGAGAGTTTTGACCCTGAATAAAAAAAGTAGTCAGTCAGTCTGTCTTTAAGCAGTTGGCAGTGAATGATCCAAACCTGTTTCAGTTTGTCTTATGCTGCCCTGATTTCACACACACAGTCCCACTGACTACTGCTAACTATTCTAGAAACAGGATTTAAAAAATATAGAGATGTCTGGTCCTGTCGTCCCCGACGCATTGTCCATTGAGTGAGTTGCAGGGGTACAGGCTTTCCAGTCTGACGCAGCATAATAAATGTGCTGCTGCTTCAAGTGTTCTTTTTTTTTTTTTCTTTCTCTCCATCCACCTAGTGAAGGAGAAGCACCAGTCTCCAGCCCCCACAGGAATATCTCCTCATCTTAAATATATTTATATACGTCTTGCATTGATTTGCATTGAGTTTTCATAGTTTCAGTGTCTGTCGCGATACCTGCAGGTCTCTGCCTTTTCAAAAGGCTGTGCGCTGAAATGCAGGTCCACTGAGAAATGATGACAATTAAAAAAAGACTACAAAATAGAAATCAAAAATGAAAGCTGTTCATCTCCCCCCTCAGTTTAGTGGTCCATATCTTCTGGGACTGGGGGGGAGGGAGGTTGAAGCTGAGCAACAACCCACTGACGGTTTGATGTCCAATCAGACGCAGCTCTCCCGAGTTGTGCTGTTTTTGAGAAAGGAGTTCAGCTGGGAAAAGTCCACTACCACAGCGTCCCTCTTGCTCAGGTGGATGTCTTTCAAATGGTCCTCGTCACTTTGGTCCTTGGCGAAATTTACAAACACCTGTAGAAAAGTAAGGAGACGAAAAGGAAATGAGTCTCTGTTCGAATCAAAGATGAAACCAAGTTATAGTCAATACTTTGGGCGTGTGTGCTTACTTGGTCTAGAGTGGTCTGAGAGACTGAGTAGTCCTCTATGCTGAGCGCCTCCTTGTTCTGGGAGAGCAGGGAGAAGATGCGGGCGAGGGAGGTGAGGGACGAGGGCAGCTGGTACTGCAGCATGTTGCGGTGCTTCTCCTTCAACGTGCTGCCTGGGAGCTCGTGCTCTATGAACCCCATCACCGGCCGAAGGTCTGGGTCCGGCCCGGCCACCCGCAGGATGATGGTGTAGCCATCACCAAATCTGATGGAAAAGAAAAGAAGGATGAAGAATTAAAAGAAGAAGAAGACTCTTTCTCCAGTTTCTCATGATATGCAATTTCCTCTGCCTAGAATTGTGTTTTCATCTTCTTAGTTTGCTCGTCTGTTAGTGAGCAGGATTGCGTGAAACCGACTGGATGGATTACCATGAAACGTAGTGGAATGATGCATTATGGGTCAGAGAAGGACCCACATTTTTTTAGATGTATTTGTATTGCAAGTCTATTTGATACGGCTGTGGTGAGGGTTCCTACCTGTTCTTGAGGTGCTGTACGCTGCCCAGACAGCGGAACCTGCCGTTGACCATGATGGCCATCCTGGTGCAAAGGGCCTCACACTCCTCCATGCTGTAAACAAGAACACACCAAGATTAGGATTATCATATATAAATTAACAGGGGGAATAATCAAGGAATAATATCTTGGATGCAGTATTAAGAAAATACTGCATGGTGTATCGAAATACACATTTGTATGTGGATTTAACGGTTGTAGTTCAGATCCCTGGTCTAACCTGTGAGAGGTGAGGACTACAGATCGTCCCTCCTTGATGATGCTCAGGATGGCGTTCCACAAGGCCCGACGCGCCTTCGGGTCCATGCCTGTGGTTGGTTCATCCTGTGTCAAGGAAACAACAGATTCTCAGCTGCTGCTACAACACAGCGAACGACACACAGCGTCTCACAGGAACCTGCAGCCGGGCTTTGTGTACAATAGTTTCTATTTATTTCTCCACTCACCAGAAACACGACAGGCGGTCCTCCTATGAGAGCAATGGCAGTCGATAGTTTCCTCATGTTTCCTCCACTGTAGCTGCCTGCTGACTTGTCCACATATTTCACCAGGCCCAGCTTCCGGATGCCCCACTCTGCCACCTAGTGGATGGGATGAATTTGTCAGTTTCAAACATTTATACATACATATTTTGACTGACTGTGTAAGTCATATAATGTATGATTATGTATGTATGTGTGTTTGTTGCTGACCTCACAGACTTCCTTCTCAGGCACTCCTCTCAGGATGGCGTAAAACTCCAGATGCTCTCTGCCAGTCAGCAGGTCGTTGATAGCATCAAACTGGGGACAGTAGCCCATGTTCTGATGCACTTCATCGATCTCTTTGGTTACACTGGAATGAGATAAACACAAAGAGGAGGATTATTAAGTGTTATAGAAAGAAAAGGTATGTTGAGAGGTAGAGTCTTGTTGTTTTTTTCTTGAAAATCTGCTCATTTACACAATCTTATTCAAGTCGTTTTCTCCACAGGGATTGGATGGAGTTGTTTTGTTCAGCATTGATTCAACAACTATTTATAATAACGTTAATGCTGAAAAAACCTTACATACTAAAGAAGCTGCATAGGAGAATATTGAATGCATCCTGTAATAGTCTATAGCAGATGATTGGATGTGTTGGTTATTCTGTTGTATGAGGTGTTCTTACCTTTTGCCAGCCAGGAACGCCTCTCCACCGGTCACTAGAGAGTCTCCTGTCAGCATTTTAAAGGTGCTGGTTTTTCCTGCTCCATTCACCCCCAGTAAACCGAAGCACTGCAGGAAAGGATGCAAAGGTTTTACCTCAAGAAAAGTGACCATCATGTTCGAATTCAGTCTTACAAATTCATTTAAAACCCATATTAAAGCTTTCCATTGTGTTAAAAAGGTACAACAGGTTTTTATACAATCCGTCTGTTTCATACCTCTCCAGGGGGGATGCCGACACACAGCCGGTCCACTGCTGGCTTCTGTTTCCGCTTGTAAATCTTGGTAAGCTGCCTGAGCTCCAGGATGTCGGTCTGTCCTCCTCCACCCATGATCCTCTGTCGCTCTCTGGCCACGTCTTCATCTTCTTCTCCAATAGGCTTCAGGTGACTGGTGGACGACCTGGACAAGCACAGAGGGGAAAAAGAGTTGCATTATAGAAACAGATTTACTGGAGGTTTTAGATTTAAAGAGATTTTAATCTAACATTTTAAACCTGCCTAAACACCCATAGAAGGCGAGTTTCACTCACCTGGCCTTAATGCAGAAGCGATACTGAATGAGGACGGTGATGATGAAGAAGATGAGGCCCTCTAGGGCCATCGCAAACAGATTCTTTCCCACCATGTCCCAAGCCAGAGGTGAACGGAACCGGTTTTCACCTAAAAAGGTACAGACAATTCCATAGTTTTAGAAACATTTTGTCAAAACCAGAAAGAGTAAAACAAAAATCCTCAAGCAGACATGGCCGTTGATAACAGAAGTGTGCTGTACTTACCAAATCTCTCCAAAGCATCAGACATTGCCTGATTCTTCACCATGTCAATCAGTCCTCTGCCCAGACAGAAGTGTGGGAAGATGAGGAACACGTTCTTCAAGATGTCGTTGATGCCACCGACCTCCTGAAACAGTCGTGACGTCAATATTTACAGTTAATATTTAATCGACATTGTTAGAATCATTTCTCTAACAAAAATCTCTTCTTTTGGACATTTTTTTCAATCATCAGTCAATAACTTGTCTGCTCCATGGCGACGCTACTTACATTGCTGCCGAACAGCTCCAGCACAAATGTGGAGACACTGCCATTGATTCCTATCAGTATGTTGACGCTGGTGAGAACCACGTAGGCCGTGCTGGGGATCTTAAAGAAAAATGAGGCTGGGTACATCAGAGGGGTGATCGACCACCTGAGAGGAAACACACAGATCATTGTTAGATGAGAAGCACAAGGAAACTTATCAAATGAAGAGAGTGAATTTGAGTCAAACTAACCCGTAGAGCAGCAGCAGCAGAGCCAGCACTGGCAGATTAGTGGAGGAGACGTAGGCGTCTTGTTGGAAACACATAAAGATAATGATAACCAGTGTAGCTGGGACGATGTAGTTGCACTGCAAGAGAGGAGGAAAAAACAGGCTTCAGGGCTTAGAAAAGAGCAGCAGGTTCCAATTTATTTAAGACTTTTCTCTTTTAATTGGTCTGACAGTGTGGAAAGGAACCAGTGGAAACAATTGAATTTGTTTCCTTACCATATCCCAGACAAAGTTGGCCAGCCAGTAGAGGAGAGGCTGCACTCCACTGATGAACTGCAAGTGTTTTGCCTTGTTCACTCTCTCCTGAATGAGGAAAACCACAAAACTGGCCGGGACGAAGGACATGGCAAAGATCACGCAGATGGACACCAACACGTCCACTGATGTTGTCATTCTGAGAGACAGAGAGAGAGAGAGAGAAGAAAGCGAAAGAAGGAAATGAGAATAAGATGATATTTCTCCAGAAAATAATAGGTACAAATTAAAATGCAGCTCAAAATCCTGATACTCACATTGCGACCTGTGAGAGCTGCTCCTTGGTGAGGTTGAGTGGGTGATTGTGGGCGGTGATGCCAAACTTTGCGGGGTCTTTGCCGGCTGGCAGACTTGCTCGCAGGATGCCGTTGTTCATCACGTTGAGGAAGGAGCCGATGCTGTGCCAGCCCTTGTTGTTAAACCAGATCTGGAGAAAAAAGAAGCGAATTGACATTTCAGTCCCAGTAACTAAAAAAGACGTCTTGAAGTACTTTACTAGCTTTGTAATAAGCTGAGTGCCATAAGTGAGAAGTGGAAGATTTCTATGCATTTTTTTCATTAAATCCTATGACCTTTTTCCATATTCACAGGCATATTGTGCATGTGCTTAGGCTGTGACTAAGGCATTATTTTTATGTGTCCAAATTCAGGATGAAAGGACAACTTCTGAGAAAAAAAAGAAGAAACTTTATGTGGAAGTGTTGTGTGGGAATGTGGTGCCGCAGCTGTGCTAGTGTTTAATCTTCAACAACGTGAAAATCAATTGTTATGCAATCAAATTACACAATACGACTAGAATCAGTGTGCACATTGTGTCTAACAGAGTCTTGTTGAAGAATTTGGGCTGGGAAGCTCATCGGTAGCAAACAGGGCCAAGTGCTGTTGTATAATCTCTTTGAGTGTGTGTGTAATGTGCATGTCTGTGCTAACCTTCACATTATTCTTGCTGTCCAATCCTTGGACAAAACTGGAGAGACTGTGAAAGAAACGATCAGCTGCCGCTCCCTGAGGGACGGGTGAGGAAGAGAGAGAAGGAGAGAGGGAGAGAGGGAGAGAGGGCTCTTTAGATCAAACCTACAATAACACCAGTCTATTACATCAAAAATGTGTAAAAACATAAACATGTTGAAATAAAAATGTCTTATCATGTCTCTTACCCTCTCCAGGCGGAAGCGTCTCCTAAGATGAGCGATTGCTTCGTCGAGATCGTCGCTGTCGGACAGAAGCTGAGAACCGGGAGCACCCAGCGAGAATCCTCCATATCTGTGGAGAGCAGGGTCGTTTTAACATCAGTGAGGAACCCAGACAGCACAGCGGCTACTCAAGTTCAATATTATTGATATATCGAGACAAATCATCTCGGATAATGTACCTGAACTCGTTGACGCCAATCTTGTTCTTCAGGCTGGAAAAAAAGAAGAAGATATTAAACATCAACAATTCCTTTTGTGGGAATAAGCAAATATTTAGGTTTGTCCCACACACATATCAGAGATGAGTGTTACCTCTTTCCAATAATCTGAGCGTAGGTTTTGACCAGATAGTCTGAGATGTTCCTGCCAGTCAAATTCTGAAGTGTGTCTTTGTCACTGATCTTCATCTGGAAACACAAGAAGGTCAAAACATAGATTAACATTTGTTTGTTTTTCAGTGTGTGTTTTATTACTTCTCTATTTTGATTATTTAATAACCATTATATTTTTGACTTTCTTAATGTTTGGTGTCACTTACATGTGGTGGTGGAAGTCCACCAGCACCAGCCGGACACTCGGGCAGCATTCTTTTGCGGCCGTCGCAGCTGCACTCGCAGAGCGGAGACGGATTCTCCATGGTCCAGTTGCCGTTTTCAAACATGTCCATCAAACCTTGAGCGACTTGTGGGATCGACCACTCATCCTCTAATGCAGTGCACGAGTTATTCCTGGAGCACGGAGAGAGATAAGTTAATAATACTCACCAAATCCAAATTTCTCTGTTCATTCAGTACTTATATTATGTTTAGATCTACAATAGTATCTATATATTTAAATTTTTTCTATTTCACAGTAAGATAAAAAGAAATAAACTCACAGTATGGGTTCCCCTTTCATGCAGCGTGTTCCAAATCCAGGTTTTCCCATCAGAGCTCCCAGTAGTTTGTTGATGTGGGCATTCTCAGGCATGTCATTACTATAAACACACACAGAAACATTTAAATAACACACACAGATGATACTAATCAATCTAATATCATTTCAAAAAGTGCAATCATGGAAGATTTGATTGAGGGGGAAAATGTGGTTTGACAGAAAACTGGTTGGCCATTTTATTTTGATGATATGATATTTAAATGGGTGAGTGGGAGGAGGAAAACGTGATCAAATGTAATATCTCACCTGATGAAGTTAAACTGTTCTCCGTACATGCTGGGATCTAGAGCCAGACTGGGGTACTTTCCAAAGGGAGGAACGATCAGGCTGAACACCAGAGCGATACACACAAACACCGCTGGCAGAACAATCTGAAAAATAACACAATTTATTACATTTATTACATATTACAACAATACATTGAACAGACAGAGTCCTCATGTGGTTTACTGTGTGCGTGATTAAATGTTAGTAAGAAAAAAGCATCAGCATACCTGAGCAAAGAATCCTTTTCTGGAGCGTTTAGCATAGAGGAATCGTTTCCAGAGCAGTGCAACAAACTGCTGTCTCTTCAGACTCCAGCCTTTCACTTGGTACGAACCTTTACCATCTGTTCCACTGAGCCAGTCGGTCTCACGGGACTCTGGAAACAGACACCGCAACACACATGAGCACACTAATCGTGTCACATTGCTAATAATATAACTGCAGTTACAATTTCAGTGGCACTAAGCATTTAAAAAAGATAGCGACAAAAGTGTTGCTATCATTGCACTGCATACTGGGTCGTGCAGTTCTAACTGGGTCACCTTCAGAGTCGTTGAATTCAAAGTCGTCCTCGGTGAAGGGCTTCAGGCAGCTCTGGTGGTCTCCGAAGGCATGATGGCGACGAGTCCTTGTTGGTACGACTCCATCTGCAGCCACAGGAGAGTAAACACATTAATTTCATTCTCCTAAAATATGTCTTTAAAAAAAATGTAAAGAAATACAAGTGATAGGTGCATAAATAGTGGAAATCTAACTATTGTAAGTGGAAAATGTCATTAATCTCACCTGAAAGCTCCACAGCGTCCACTCCACTGTCCTCAGCAACTTTCAGGAAAATCTGAGTAGGAAAACATGAGTTTAAACAATGGATAAACTCAAAGCAGATGTTTTACAAACTGCAGATGCTTAAAACCACTAAATGAAATGTAATACAAAAGACAAAGAGGCAAGTCACCTCTTCCAGGGTGGTGTCAGATATTCCATAGCTGGATATTCCCAGGTCGGTCAGTCGGTCGTCAAGCTCATGGAAGAGCTCCACAAAGGCTCCGTCTTTAGCGGACTGGTAGGGCAAGACATATGTGAGTTCATGGCCGAGATCTTCCACCAGACGAGCCTCCGAGACGTGCTTGAATATCAGGTTTGAGATGAGGGATACATCTGTAGGAAAGATCGAGAGATTAGTGAGAGGAAATAAAAAACTGTTTTTGTTGCAAAGTTAATCTTGAATGAGAAAAACTATCCAACTCTGAGGCAGCGAATTTAGTGTCAGTTCTTACCAATGGTGGTGGTTTCGCTCTCCGGTTCGCTGCCCAAACCAGCATCAGAACTGCTCTCTGATACGTTGTCCTCCTGAACCAAGGACAAAGAGGTTTCACAGGTTAGAACATCAGGCAAAAATATACATCAGATTTAATTTTTTATAATAAATGGATGCTTACCTTCTCTGTTTTCTTGTAGCAGACGGTGCTGGCAGAATTCCTGCAGGACTGAAGTGCCGTGTCGTAGTCTCTCTTGACCAGGGTCAGGTAGTAGCCTGTACCCAGCTGAGTCTTCAGGAAAAGGGAGGAGCCTACGCAGCACAGCTTGCCATGGGAGATGATGGCGATGCGGTCGCCCAGGATGTCGGCCTCATCCATGTGATGAGTGGACAGGATGATGGTGCGGCCTAACATCGGGAAAACACACATTGAGGTTCATTGGATGGAATATGCTGCTTCTGAGGAGGATTTGGCTTAAAGAGTTATAAAACTACAAAAGTATGGAAAAGAGTGAGAATAGTTTCATTTACCGGGTCTGTATTTAAGCAGCAAGTCCCAGATGCCCCTACGTGCATAAGGATCAACCCCAGCAGTCGGTTCATCCAGAATCACAACCTTTGAGCCTCCAACAAAAGCCAGGGCCACTGACAGCTTCCTCTGCATCCCACCTACAAAGACAACAGGAAAAAACTATGTTAAGAATGACATCTCATCAATTTAATTTAATTTCAACATTGTCAAGATTCAAACTGACCGGACAAGGTGCTGGTGCGAGACTGTCGTTTGTGCGGCAGCCCGACATCGTTCACGATCTGCTCCATCTCCGCCTTCACCTTCTCCTCCGGCAGCCCCTTCAGACGGCCGTAGAACCAGATGTGTTCCTCAACCGAGATGTGTTCCTCAACCGTCAGCCTGGGTCACAGCAAGTCAACAAATCACACATCTACCACAACACAGGAGGGACCATGCGTGCTACGAATCTCTTGATATGGGATACATACATGCTGAACAGTACGTTGTGCTGTGGACAGACGCCCAGATTCTGTCGGATGGTGCTGAGCTCAGTGCGGATGTCCTTGCCAAGGATGTAGGCCGTACCGGAGGTGGGCGGGAACAACCCTGTCAGGATTGACCTATCACAAAGAAGGCAAGGGCATATGAGGAAATCTTCTCAACTGAGTAGATTTCAAATTCCCATAAGAATTCTCGTGGGAGCATTGCACTTATACTGTATGATAAAATGTGTTTTAACTTACATAGTTGTGGTCTTGCCAGCTCCGTTGTGTCCGAGGAAGGAGGTGATCTGTCCTTCGTAGAACCTCAGTGACAGCTCGTCTACGGCCAGCTTGTTCCCATGGCTGTAGACCTTCACCAAATTTTCAATGTAAACACCCGGTTCGATGTGGCTGGGCTCCTCCTCAATACACACAGCTGTGGGTAAAAAAAGGACAAGAACAGCATTTTAGCAATGCTATAACTTGTTGTTACACAAATTATTTGATATCTCAACTTTCTTCTAAGTCTGAAAAATGATACTGAAAATCATTTGTACCTTCAGTGTTGCCCTTCTTTGACGGAGGGGCGGAGAGGTTTCTGTTCTCTTTCTCCCCGCACCAGTACGTCCTAGTGAAAGGGAAGTACCAAGCTCTGGGGATACCATACTGACCTGGAACAGACATAATTATTTTAGTGTTTTAAACAGAGTTCACTGAAACAATCTACAAGAACTCATCAATATTTAACTGTATATCATTGATTTAAATAACAAAATCTGTCCATGGCTCACCAGGAAACACAGCTTCGATGTACCAGGTCATTACTCCGTACAGAAAGGCATCAAACAGCATGAGGCAGATGGAGGTGGTTAGATTGTAGCTGTCGTCCTCCAGAGGGCTGGCCAGCAGATTGGACCACTGGATACCGACGCCTTGCTCCTCAAACAGGGCGAAGTATTCACATCCGAACCCAAAAGCGACAGGAGACAGCAAACTCTGCGAGAAGACGAGAGCAACCACAGTTCAGTCTGGGTTTTATGTGTGAAGCACTTTGTAATTTTGTTTTAAGAGTGTTGTATTGAGTGCTATATAATTTAAATGATTTCTTCCACACACCACAAGAAGTTTGGCTCCAAAGCCGACGTAGTCTTGCCAGGCAACACACAGCACATAGGGCAGGTAGAGAGTGAAGTAGATGATGCCCCCGCAGGCCGCTGCCAGGTTGGCACGAGAGAACAGGGTGCTGATGAGGAAACACTGCATGATGGTTACCACGCCGAACGATCCCAGGAACAGGAACACCACACCTGGATCACTGTACGGCAGCAGGTTGCCCATCTGAGAAGAGAAAAAGAGAGAAAACAATGTTTAAACTGGTCCCTGGTTGCAGCAGTTTGATATCACTTGTTTTCGACAAGTTGATGTAATTTCCAAACAATTCAATTGTCAGAAAAAGCAATGACTTTTTTCTATTTTTTTTGTTCTATTCCTGTGTAAAGACACCCCTGCATGCAGATGTGTAAGTCCAACACTAACCTTTAATAACACGACCAACAGGACGGCGCTGATCAGCAGTGGGATTAAACTGCTGATGAACCAGCTGAGCCAGAGAGTGCCGTTATTCAGTCCCATGATCCTCATGGTCTCCTTGAGCCGTGCCTCCTTCTCGTACACAACACCCTTGATGATGATGGCCACGGAGTACATCCAGGCCAAGGTCATGAAGAGAGGCATCGATCGACTCATCACCCGAAGGAAACTATGGGCACAGGAAATAACAGTCAAACAACCTTTCAAGAGCCTCTACAGAGAAACATTTAAAGTTTTTCTTCTCAAAAAGTTCACTTACACGTCATCGACATAACAGGGGTAAGGCATCTGCTGAATGTAGACGCCTGTCCTCTCCTTTGAGCCAGTGATGGCTCTGATGATTCCATGCTCAACGACGTCCTGCAGGTAGGAAAATCCACCCCAGATGTACCGCAGATCCTCGAAGGGGTCGGCTCTGGGACCAGGATCCCAATACCTGCAATACAAGATGGAAATGAATACATCTAAATCAAATCATACAAAGATTTATGAAACAGTAGGACACGGCCTCTTACCCGTCTTTAATTTTGTTTGTCCTCTCCACATTATCGATGTCCATGCGGATCTTGTAGTTGACATTGGAAGGCAGGTCGGTGCTGTTGGTACGGGCGATATCAGGAAACACGATTCCTGCCCAGAATTTCTGGTTGCTCAAGAGACCCATGGACTTGTTGACCAGTCGCTCCTCATTAGCTACAGGCTCCAGCTTGTCCAGGTTCACACACTGAGAATGAGAAGAGCAGATTTAGGCCATACATTACTGAAAACTATGACATACTCGACTTTAAACAGCACCGGTTTCCAGAGCCATCAGTATGCACCTGCTAATTTTGTCTGACAGCTCCAAAACAATTTAGTCGACTCCCTCCTCAAACAGGCACATGCTTTTCTCACAAATGTTTTTCTTGGACGACTGTGATCTTTAAACCCTATTACTCATAATCATGTGCCTTGTGCAGACACTAAGTAGTCATACCACAGTTGTTAAGTTGACATCCTGAGACCTCCTTCTATATTACCCTCTCACATATTTATCTGACGTATACATCATCCCTGCATACTGAGAGTGTGAGAAGCCAACGAGTTCAGAGAGCATAAAGAAAAACAACGTAATAACGCGTGACAGTGTTTTATGGTCCAGAGGCCTTGACATATATTTTGGTGGGAGAAAAGCCGGTTTACACACATTATATGATCTTAGTCAGTGGGTTGTTGCTACATGTTAACATTGTAAAATACATTTTTATGACTGACAAAGATACATGATTGACCTCAAGTCAGGGTTAAAAATTCTCTATCTGTAAATGACTGGCACACCACATTATCCACAGTAGACAGAGGAGACTGGTAGGAGTCTAGGGTCAAGGAAACAACATTATAATCATTGGTTATATTTAGAAAGATCATGAGTCTATGTGATGGATAAAACCATTTCTTAATCAGGTAATCCCATAACTAACATTATCAGAGGCACATCATCAGGCGTTTATATCACAGTTAGCAGCAAACCATGATGTGTATTTCAACACTCTCAATGAAGAAATCCCCCTGACACAGATAAATCCAAAAGTAATAATTGGCCATTCCCTGGGGCATGAACATTGATTGACATTTGGCAGGAGTCTAGGGGCAGGTTGTTTACGTCTTAGACTCAACTTTGGCACACTGACCCATATACAGAGACAGGCAGAAGTGGCACACTTGGCATAGCAGTGATTTAGTTTGACGAGGGATGGGGAAAGGAAAAGAACATTGGATTTCAAGGTTTTTAATAGCTTTGCCGAGATCTCAATGCAAGTGTGAAGTGCATTAAGAAACAACGAAAGATGCTGGGGGACTGTGTAATGCTCTGACCTAAATGGACAATTGGTATTTAACCTATATCTGCTCTATGGAAGATATTGGGTAAAAGCTAGTTGACAGAAACAACTTGAGACCCGTATTAAATGCACACTTATTGCCCCCGTCCATGAAATTGAGGACGGCTACATCGTGATATAATTACACACGTCTGCCACAAGTTATGCGAAAACATCATAACTCGCTCTAAAACAAATTTTCTTTGACCTCAGAACTGTCTTGGCAATTTATACACTGAACATTTTCGCTCAAGAAATAATTTCCATCACTGCACACACTTGTCTTTCTTGTTTACTTTGCGTGCGTTGTCTTAGTTATATATTTCATGGTTCTCTATGAAACTAACCTCCATGAAGCGTGAGATGGTCTGTATGGCCTGGTCGGTCTCGTTATAGACCTCTCTCCAGGTGAAAGCGGATCCTGCAGGTCTCCGGTCCTCTGAGGACTTGGACAGGAAATCGATCACATCTGACACGCGCCACTCAGTATCACTGAGCTGGGCGTTGAAGAATGCAGCGCTGGCGTTATTCTGCAGCAGGGTCTGTAAAAGGGTGAATGATTTATATTGGTTATTATATTCTTATATTTAGATCTGAAGGTAAACACAAAACACAGATTTTATTTCTTCCTGACACTGTGCTGTAGGGGTTAGGGAAAATGAAAAACTGGAGCATCACATTTTGACTTCAGGCATTTTTGTTTGGCTTGTGACCTTGTGTATTGTGACCTCTTTTACTAATCAAGGGTTTTCTCTAAATAATTGCCTCTGTTAATGTCACCAATGTTTTCTTTCCTAGACAGAGAAACCTACTTCATCTATAAAATATCGTACAATATATAGAATATTATTAACACTCTGATGTTATTAAAACCTAAACCTCATCTAAACCTGTCCCTCCAGGTCACAATGTCACAGTTGCAAAAATAAATTTAGAATTCTGCACCAGTGACCTCAAGTGCAGATGCAGACATGTGTGATGTGAACGTCTCACATTTACTGACCAAGATTAGTGGCAGCAAGAGAGACAGTAATAGAAGCATATTTTCTTGTGTCGGGGACCAGCTTTGTGCTTTAAATTGCTTTCAAAGCGTCTGAGTGTCAATATCAAATTTCACCACTGGGTGGAGGTGGTGCTTATGCAATATGCATAGGAAAAGTGAAGACAATGTAGAAACAAACTGCGTCACATCAGATGGAGATGTTTGAACTCGTCAGTTTCTGATCCTGCAGAAGAAACTAAATCTTTACATTCAAAAACCTCAAGGACAATCAAATAATCCTATGGGCAAGACACTGAACTATTGATTGAATATTGATATGATTTAATGCCAAACTGCCATCCATCTATCCAGTGTTGAATTAATCAAGTTTTATGCTAGTCTTTGTCCTTTTTAGCCAGATTATCTGTCTTTGTATAAGTTTATCATATTTGCGACTATCAGGGGCAGGATATCTTGTTAAAGTTGATGCCTTGTTAAAATATTCTGGGTGGCGGCGTCCACAGACGCCTCAGAACTTGAAAGGTCCCTCCTCCCTGGCAAGTCACATCAGAGACATAATTTCACTGAAGTCATGTGCACAGATTATTCTCTTTGAACCGCTAATGTAAACAGGAAGAGCCGCTCTTATGTGTGTACGAGAACAATGTCAGCGCCTCCCACTCACCCTGACTAAGTCCATTTCTTCGCTATTCTCCATGAAGCTCCAAACTTTGGGTCTGATCTCTTCCCACATCCCTCCAAGATCCCTCAGCACGCCAAGCTCCTGGAAAGTCTTATTAACCTGTAGCACACACAAAAAAAATACATCTTCAATCATTTGATGGATCTTAAATGATAATTCTGAAAGGGTCTTAGAGATCATAAGAGCCTTGTGTACCTCATGGATGATCCTCTGTGTTGCTGGTGTATCGGGGGTGTACAGGATCTTTCCCATGAGCAAGGGCTTGAGGGCTCTCCAGATCATCCTGGAAATGGGGCTGGACTCCAGGTTCCGCATCATGCTGTTACAATAAGGTGCTGGAAGAATACATACAAGACAATTTGAGTCAAGGACACCGTGAAAAATAAAAATCAGGGTTGAAATTAAAGGTGCTTCAGATTAGATAGCAGTGAACACTTACTGGAAGAGTTGTCGTAAGAAGTCTGAGGCTCGTTGTCGCTGTCGTTGCCGCTGCCATGGTTTCCGAACAGGGCCTTGTAGTTGTTGTCCTCGTACCAGTTGAGAGACTTAATTTTGAGGCCACCTCCCTCGGGGTGTCCGCAGACGATACGTGACACAGCCTGGTACATCTGGTTTGGAGAGCCTGTGGCATTTTCCGTCAGATACACGATCTCATTTCGCATGTCCTTCCAACTCTTCATACCGGCGAGCTGAGGGACGGACACACACAGAAATACACAAACATAAATGTGAGTGTTGGTCTGATTGTCAGATCAGTGATACTAATTCTGAAGCATGTGGGTGGAGGTCTTTTATGTCTGGCTTTATGCTGAAAATACAATATCTATTCTGCATTCTGTTATGGACAGCTCTTTGAATTGCCTCGCTGATGAAATGTGCCATACAAATAAACGTCCCCTGCTTTGCATGTTCTTTCAAAAGTGGTACTTTTTGAACTCAAAGATCGAATCAGCACATCCTGGAGTCCAAGTTTGTGCAGAGGACCCTCGAGGAGTTACTAAGATATCGGGTTCACACATTTGGAACAGACGGAGAGAAGGACAAGACCACAAAAAACACCGCCTGCGGCCTGCACCATAAAAATTATTTTAGTCTGGGAATAATGTCTGAGATCCATGTCTGTGAAGTTCTAAATGAGATCAGCTCACAGCTGCAGAACAAGGACTATCTGTGCGGAGTCTGCTGAATGTACTGTTTGTTGTTGGTTTCCAACCTTTTTTGTCTGTTGTATCACCACACCCCCACAACCCACATTTCAAGATCATTATTCAATACAGGAATCAGTTTTAACTGATATTCCTTTAATCCATGACCAGGACTATTTTCACTGTGTATCTATTACTGCTGGCTATCTACTTCTTTTAGGGTTCATACGCTATATTCTACATTTTTGTATGCACTTAAGTACCCCAGAAATCAGATCCCCTTGGGTGAAAGTACTCCATGTTCTGAATGATTCTTATGCGAAACTGGCGTGATCTGTCTCTCCTGCCCCCTCATCTGTGTTCAGACCTGTTCCTTTCTTCAGGGCTCTGACATGCCTCTTATACAGTAAGCCACAGTGTAAATGAAATGAATATGTCCGCATCTATATTTGAAAGACTATCATCTGTCACAAGACAGACAGCTATTGAAGGTTGCCATGTACACAATGAGTGGTATTACAGATTTGGAAGTATTCATGTGTTGCACTGTGCGATAACGACCCTCTGCACTCAGCTGTGCTCAACTGACTAAGATAGATCGGACCGTTGTTCCGGATCCTTTCCTTCTCCCTCTCTGCATGTGTGAATGTGCAAATATGTTGCATTTCTGCCAGATAAGATGATATTACACTGTTACTAATTTTAAAAGAATGTAAAATCATTCCTAAAGTATGTTAGTACATGTTTTACTGGGATTTACAGCTACATTGTGCAACAAACTTGTACCACTGCAGTTGCTACTGTGTTGCTGAAAAGGCAAAAGCCAATATGCTTCTATTCAAATACTGTTGTTCTTGATTACATTAAATGAGATTAGTTACACAGTCATAGGAGCGGTAATCCTTTTGCAGTGTTTAGGCACTTCAAAAAGCTAACAGATATCCCTCTTAACTGTAGATTCAGCCCAATTGGAGACCTAAAAGTGTGTGGAAGAACTGCGTAGTGTTTTTAAAAACTTAAACATAAAACTCTGCTGTATTCAATTGTCATTAATGAACGAGAGTCATACGAAGCGTTACATCTGGCTAAAAGAACAGGGAGTTCATTCTGATTAAAGGGGAGGTTACTTCAGGTCAAAAGACAAGTCAGCGCAAGTTCCCACAGTTTCTGTCTACAAACTGGTCAACCAAACCACACATGCAACTCTGACACTGACTCGTGATGGAGGAGGAATGGAAGGAGGGGGTTTGTGTTTTTCTACAATTAAAACGAAACAAGGGAGAAGAAGTTGAGTGCTTTTGTTTCCTAAGAATGAGCCAGAGGGTAGTGCATGGACTGAAAGAAAGAAAGAAAGAAGGAAAGAAAGAAAGAAAGACAGAAAGGATAAGTAAGAAAGAAAGAATGAGAAAATGTGTTTTGTTGCAGTGGAGCAGGAGGTGGAAACAAGAGCAGAAGGCAGGAGTGGAAGATGCGAGAACAAAGAAAGGTTATTATCGGTCATTCTCCTAATAGGCACCCCTGCAGGCTCCTCGACTGGCTTGTTACTGAGAACAGACTCACATGGGATGAGGCACCGACACACAGAAGATCCTAACAAGACATGAAACTGTTTCCTTGGTTGACTTCTCCATAATTTGTATTCTGCCCGTCAACAGGCTATTCAACCCTGTTTTCCTACAAGAGAAAGTGAGACGGTGCGTGTCTGAGAGCAGATTAAGAGAACTGCTGCGTCTCGGATCCCTCACACAT
Organism: Limanda limanda; assembly: GCF_963576545.1. Taxonomy (NCBI): domain Eukaryota; kingdom Metazoa; phylum Chordata; class Actinopteri; order Pleuronectiformes; family Pleuronectidae; genus Limanda; species Limanda limanda. Next base: position 21,040,080 of record NC_083637.1, on the reverse strand, counting down.
ACACACCACACACCACACACACGAACTCTCTGAGATCGTTCTGTATGCAGTGGCTGCAGCTGAGCTCTCAGCGGCATAAAACGGTCACATGCTTCCTTGTTTGTTCACACGCAAATAACTGCATCCGTTTGTGAGTGTGTTGTGTTCGACTAGGTGCATATCTGGGTCTTTGTGTCGCCGACTTTCTTTGGTGTCTGGCGGTTTGCGGTTATGCACCGGCGGCTGTCACATATCTGCTTGTAATTTGTACCCTCGTTTCTTCATTGCCAGGAGCTACAGAAGCTGCGAGAACACAAAATTGACAAGACAGAAACCATAACCTCCTTCTTTTGATAAGTGTCGAACCCTCGCACACCCCCGGGGGGCAAACAGGCACGACTCTACCAGCTGGGATACACACGTGTGAGTCGGCCGACGTGCTGACTGAATATTCATTTGCCCCTGCTGAAAACACTTTTGTGTGACTGGGAATAAAGTGTCATCTCCCTAGAGAGAAGATAAACTTGTTAACTTGGGTGACTAGGTGAGTAACACACACACACACACACACAAACACACAGGCAGACAGGCAGGCAGGCAGGCAGCATAAGAGGATTGTCCTAAAGTAACCTTGTTGCGGAGGTTTCAAGTTCGAGGTTACTATAGTTCAAATTTCCACTCCAGGACACAACTATTTAGACCAGAGCAGCTCAGGGGCCAGTCATAAATTAATTATTATGAAGTCCAAATCAGGCTGAATATTTTGTCAACTGAAGTAGGTTGTCTTGAGGTTACAAGAGTTCACTCCTGCTCCCTCTGAAAAGATACATCTGACTATTCCGACTGAAGTGGGAGAACAGATACATATAATTATATTTTTTTACAAATGTCAATAAATAATGGTTTAAGACTCTTGGTTCAATCCTCCATCCAGATATTATACATGACGACACTGATCAGGCTTTGGGAGAGAAAAGGTTGCTTGAGTTCATTTACTAACTCCCTTATGCTTTGCTGAGCAATCGCTCGAGATACTAACAGCAAGCAAAACAAAGAAGATAAATATCACTAATGAAATCCATGACGGTTCAAATTAAAATAAATTGAAATAAAATGATATGTATTTATTAGTTTTGTCAAAGGAAAAATGAATGACCTCTTTTTCCTCATGCACCATCCATCCTAAAGACCTTGTTTACAGCTTCGGAACGAGTGGGAGTTTAGACATTTTAGAGTTCAACCCTGCGCACTGCCAGTCTCTTGAGCTCAACTAAATAATCTGATTACAAACACAAACAAGTGTTAAGAGGGTTAACACTGCAACATAATTAGGACTCAACAGCCATACATTAAGAGTACGGATGTTTAACTGGGTATTAATTGAGAAATTATTGAGGGAGATTCTCTTTTTTAACACCTTGTTGCATCATTTCCCATGTGGCTGGGAGCTGGTGGTTGATAAACACTTCAGTTTAATCTTCCACAATGCTACACTCACACCTTCTCCTTATCAGCTTATAAGCTCAGGGCAATCAGTGTACAGAGAAGATAAATATAAACATGGGTCTTATAACAGGCGCTTGTATTTTGTTCTCGCGTTGTTCTTAGCACATTTTCTTTTCTTTAATTAAAATTTGGTGCTGCAACACGTCCATCTTATTTTGTTATGGCTAAATATAATTTCTTGAAGTGAAAAAACAGAGCAATTCGATTTCATTTCTAGCCTATAAAGTTGGTTTATTCTGCCCCTTTTAAAGCTATATTTGAAATTAGCTTTTTCTTCCCTCCTGAAAAGACATTTTGAAAATACATTACGGCCGCTCTTTTATTTTTTCTTTCATTCAGCAGTGAAAAGCTCTGGATTGAAACACAGGCAGACGGATGATTATTGCTTTTGAATGATAGGTTACGTGAGTGCATTTCTCCATTCTGCCAGTTCCACATACTGGCATTCATCTACCGACCAGCCGAGCAAAACCCAAACAATCTGCTCGAAGCAAACTAACACACACTGAAGAGGAACACAATAATTCCTGATTAAACAGATGACTGAATATGCCAAAAAGGGTTCCCAGGTCATGCCTGAAGTCCCACTGGTCAAAAATAAGCACAAAGTTTCCATGTGGGCTCAACCAGAGCTGGTTGAGAACTTTGGTCACTGTCTTTTGCATATTCTGTGGTTTTGTGTTTGTAAATCCTTGCCCTGTGACACAGTGCCATGCAGAGAGGAAGCGGATGTGGTGGAGAGTGGATACAAAAAATCATTGAGCTTAGGTTTCAACATCAGTGGTTTAGGACCAGCTTGTTGATGTTCTTACAGCTGCTCGGAAAGGAAATGCACAAATCACATGCATACAGCTGGCTCTTTATTTTCTGCCAACTCAGCAGAGCACGGGCCTGAGAGGAAAGGGGCTCTCAACGCATGTGTGTGTGCGTGTGTGTGTGTGTGTGTCGCTCAGCAAGGCTTTTGTGCCACTAACAACAGGAGCATTTCACACGGCCTGTTTGTTATTGTTTAAGCTTTTATCTCTGGTGGAAGAAAGGGATTCTTTGAAAATTAAAGCAGTGTCCCTGTGGTAGAACAAAATTAAAATGTGGCTGAATGTTGAACCAGTGTGTGTGTGTGTGTGCATGTGTGTGTGGTTTATTTACCTCCACAGCCAGCGCTCCCAGGCTCTCCAGTAGATGGTCGGTTGCAGCTGAGACCTCCTGAACGACTTTGGGATCCGACTTCACATCCTTCTGTTGGAGAGAAAGGGAATCATTAATGTGCTGCAGAGGTTTTCCACTGTGTCTTTTGGTTTGTGTACACAAATAAGACAATACAATTAAACTAAATCCACAATAATGTACGGGCAGTGGAGGAAGGCAGCCATGGCCAGTTACAGAATGGTTTTTGCACAACAAGAGACCTTTTGGTCAAAGGTGAGGGGAGCTGAGAAAGAACAAGTCAGTGTGGCTTTGACCTCCTGTGTTCCTGTCTGTCAAAGTGCTGTGTGTGGATGTGTGTGTGTGTGTGTGCTCTTGTCTTTCACACTAAGCTGTCAGCTGCTGGAACATCTGACACTCAACAAAAGCACACAAATGGCTGAAGACAGAACAGCCCTCTAGGAAGAAAGAAAGACACTAGAGCTTTCTACTTTCTCATTTGCTCACACTGCTGTCGCCCTTTCTCCTCCCACAACGACCCCTCCCCTCTCCCACAGACATAAAAACCATAGGGTAATTAATGGGAAAAAGTGGTATTATGTAACACAAGTTCGTTACTTAAGGAAAGGAATTTCTCTCTTGCAAGTTTGGACATAGAACAAAATGTATATGTACATATATACTGTATGTATCAGATCTGTATATGCACTTCACTCTCATACCTAGAGGCAGAAGTGCAATTAACATTTTTATATACCTTTAACACCACAGCGAGGACATGCGTTGTTAAGCACTGCTGACATGATTTATTTCTCGAGCAACGATAATGTTTGAAGACCGTAACCATTTAACAACTGCTAGCAAGGAACAAAATGTTTTCTTTTTCTATTTCCTGGCACCCCTCACCATTGACTCACGTGTCTGTTGGTCATGGGTTTTATCGGAGGTGGGGGGGGGGGGGGGGGGGGTCTATGAGGGTAGAGGTGACAATGGACAGGAAAGAGAGGAAAGAGGGTGGGGGAGGAAAAGAAGTGGATACAGAAAACAGAGTTCTGCAGTAAAGAGAGAAAAGGCATCTGCCACGTTTGCATTTTCTCTTTGGTATCTTTTGGTGTTTTGCACTTCATCACCATGTCCAGATCATATTTTCTCCATTTCTTGGAATATCTACACTGACTTCCTGAAAAAGACACCCCCATCCTGTTTATGCTGGAGGACACCCAGGGATCTTCCCGGAATGTGATGATGAAGAAACACCGGTGAATGGTGATACTGTGTATTTTCTAGTTAAAATGAGAAGGGATAGTCTTTCCGTCTTCCTCTTTCAGGTGCAGTGTCCCGGGGAGATGTGGGGGTGGTGTAGCACGCTAACAGTGGGTTTCGTTACAACCTGTCTGATCTAGATGGCTCTTGATCCGTTCATTCTTTGGTAGAACTCTAGCAGTTATGCTCGAGGGTTACACCCCAATGGAAAAATCCAAACCAGGCAATTATTAAGTATGCGAGAATCCAACTCTCCAACTGGTGAACAAGTGATACAGGACAGAGGAACTCACCCGAATAGGTTTGAGGAAGTCTAGGTTGGACAGGAAGTGGCTCTGGGCCTTGTTGAGCCAGTCGCTGGAGGACTTGCAGATAATTTCTTGAGTCATAAGCGACACATTGCGGTCAGCAATGTGGACAAACTCCTCCAGTGTCGTGCTGTTACAGAGGTCTCTGAGGTGGAAGCCAAAACCTTTAGTCAGCACCTGGATACAGGAAGAAAAACAAAAGCACAGCAGTTTAGATAAAGCAGAGAATTGTGTGAGAGTGTGAAAGGACACGAGAGGAGATAAAAACATCTCCAGTTGGTCAGGCGCTCAAATGTTAACATGGGTGTTAACATTTCGGCACAAGGGATTGATGAATTCATCGATGGCTCATTCTTCCGTTTACAAAAACACTTCAACATAAATGTTGTTCTTGGAAACAGACACAAAACAACAAAAAAGTCCTGCCAGTTATATTTTCTTTTCAGGAAAAAGTCCCTAGAGAACATTATTTTACTGGGAAACTTAGACTCAATGTCTTAACAATAACTTCTGCATGTTGAGTAACAATATTTGAGTCCCTTTGGTGCTTGTTCCTGGCTCCCTCTTGCTATGTTTTTGTCAAAAAGATTTATAAAACAACAGACGATGAGAACTAGACAAAAATGCTCATAAAACCAGAGCAACCATAAGGAAAATGAATGTTATATACATTGAATATCAATGCTTGGCCAAAGCACAGTTCATACACTGAAGCTTGATTCTACTCAGACTCTAATAAAAGGCCATTTATCTTTAGATACAATTATCTTTGTCATTTAACCAATTCGTGTCCATCCTTGTGTTGTTGCATGTTGGAACAGATTACTTCGATGGACAGTACATCTGTGCCCGCGTCTGTGGAGTGACAAATGTCTTAGGACATCAGAGCGTTCAAGGACGGGACAGATGCTCCATTTCTCTGACAGAGTCAAGATCTTCCCACACATGTGTTTGTGTGTGAGAGTGTGTGTGAGAGAGAGAGGGGGGCACACTGACTTATCTTCTAAATGTCCTTGACTGTATTTTGCCATCATGTCCACCACATACAGTAGTGACAGCTGACAATCTTTAAAAAACATCATGGCTTACAGCCATCGGTTTGGAGGAGTCATACTCATCATCAAGCTGAGAATTCAAAACATATTGTTTCTCTGACAGATCTGTATGTCGGTGCCTTCGTGCATCTCACTGCTGCAGGATCATTGAACAAATGCTCCATGTAACCAGGAGCCCCGGCAACAATATTCTTCCATTCATTTTCATCCGCTTTCCTTAAATAATGTTTCTATCGACCATGCTGGACTAATGGATACACTTATAGTCCTTAAGTCTAAGCTGCATCCTGTGTGATCAATAGATATCTGCGAGAGAGGTGATGGGTTAACAGAATCCTATGGTGGAACGTGAATGAGTCTCTATGACTCTCTCTCCGCACGTGAGGAGAAATCAGGGGGGGAAGGGAGGAGGGAAGAGGGGAAGTCATGTGACTCCCACCCTCCAATTGTAAAGCAGGGATGGTGTGACGGGCTGGGAGCTGTTGTTGGGGTGGACCAGGGAAGTGGAATGAGAAAATGTGTGAGAGATTTGAGTGATAAATATGGGGCGTAAATAAGTGAGAAAAATACGAAATGAGACAAGAAAAATGAGGGTTACTGAAAAAGGGAAATGAGCGGAAAATCATCTGAAATATAATTAGATTTTCTTGGTGTGGGATGTGAAACACGAGGAAAAAGAAGATGGGAGACAGGGATTCTGTCTGGTATTAAGGGCTTATGGCAACTGAGGCCTGCTGCCCGACAGATGCTGTTGAGCCATGGTCACTGGTTTTGTGCACCAGCAGATCGGCCAGGCCAGTATGATTATCTCATATGTGAATGGGGCACAACAAAGGGGGCTTCAGAATCTGTTATCTCCACTGGCATTATGCAGCTCAATATCAGCAGAGGAGGAACTTGAGGAAGGATTTAATATTTAGTTTTTAACCTTGACTTAATCTTTATTCTTTTCTCCTGTTACTATACTGTTACTGTTGTTTGTGTCATACTGTACTGTATTATTTTTGTCCACAAATCAGTGAAAGATACATTTCCACTGATGCCTGCATGATTGGACAATACAGTTGGGAACCATAAGTAGGGAAGATGAGGTTTAAAATACATAAGGGATTTATTTAAGGAAAAGTTGGTAAATGTGACAGTTTACCTTCTCCAGATTGACGTCAGCCTCCACTATCTGTTTCAAAGCATGACGAGGAAGTGAGGCGTTGTGGTGCAGGAAGTGGGAAAGCGTCTCATTGTCTTTCAAAAAGTCCTTCAACTTGAAACCTAGAAATGAAACATATAAACTTATTAAATCATCCTGACACATCTGACACAAAATCCTCAAGATACAAAACATAGTGTCTATATTTAGTGACAGGACAATCAACAGAGTTCCCAGTGAGATAGACGGTGAAGATATGTGATTACTTTACAAACCAGTTTCATATGCAATAAAAGAATATTATAGCTCTTACAATCCTATAAATTCCTGAGCAGTGAAAACATCAGAGAAAGAACACATGATTTGAGGAAGAGTAATGACCACAGTATTTAATACATCAAGCTGAGAACAAAAACATACATAACTAGATACAATGATTAGCAAGCCAAATCATATTTTATATTCAAATAAGAGCTCTTAGAGGCTTTTGTTCTCCAGCTGAACCATTTCTGGAACTCACCTGAGTCAGCTGTGTAGCTGTACAAACACCCACACACACTGCTCCCTTTCCTTGAGCTCTTGTATCCAGTCAGGGGTTACTGGAGGGCATTCCACTTTAGCCTAGATACCCGCACTCTGCGTCTCCGTCTCTCACCGTCTAACTCTCCCCCTCCCAAATTTTCTCTCCACCTTTCACCTACTTTCAGTTCATCTTTTCCATTTTCTCTGAGTTGAATTATGAGTACATGTTTTCAAGGGGACCTGTTATATTCTATCCAAATGTGGACAAAGTTTCAAATAATCATCAAAATCTGTTTGAAATATGTATGCAATCCTTGTGAGACTGAAGGTCAGAGGTCTGACTGTCCTGAACACAGGATTTCTAATTGTGTTTTTCTATCTCTTCATCTTTTATATGGTCATCCGCTCCAAGCAAAGTCGAGCTAACAAGTATTTATTGTTCTCAAGCATACAAATAACCAAGGGTGCAGGTTTACAGCAGTTGTTTGTTACAGTAGAACAAATTTTATTAGCAATGTTAGATTTTCGATGTCATCATTTTGAATGTGTCCTGCTATAATCTTTGTTGCCTGGATATTCGTTCTGTCCACTGGTTCAAACATGTGCAGATGGATCTGATAAAATGCCCTTTGTGGTTATATTTGTTTCTATTAACTCGTTTTAGTTACTGGTAACCAAAAAGTACAGTTTGCTTTCAGAACCTCTACACTGGTATGAGGATGGAGTTGAGCTGGGTGCACTGGGTGCACTGGGTGCTAGGTTTTTAAGGAGGCCTGAGCTAATCACTCACTCATGCTGCTTTTAGATATGCACTGAAACCCGAATCTTCTCCTGAAATAATCCAGAAGGGCTTTATGTGAGATTCTACACGTAGAAGACGCAGATGATGATGTCAACTTGAAACTATGCGAGCTGGGAGCTTTTGGTGATATGTCGATTTGCTCTTGACAAAAACACATTATGCCAGCCGCAGAATTTAAACGTCATGTCCTGCCTCATGCCTGCTCTACCCAGACGCCACCCCTCGCCTGAATGCTTGGGATATTTTCCTGTTGTTGTTAACTTGTCTGACCTTGACAATCCCCTGCTGTGTTGTCCAGATATGAAAAGAAAACTCCAGTTAATAATCCAAACAATTGGGTCCGGCAATTTTCATGTCTGAAAAAGGCTTCAGAGGCTCAACTTAAGAGTTGCATAAAAGACATGTCCTTTAATCTACTGTGAACATTTTTCTTTCTATTTTTTGTCTAACTATCAAATGACGCACAGACACACACACACAAAACAGGAAACACTTTGCTTTTGGTGAACTGAGCATCCTTTGGGAGGAAGTGAAAGAGAACAGAGTGTGCCTGTGTGTCTGGGTGAACACAGGTCACTCTCCCTCGCTGCCTCCTGACTGAGTGAATGCTATTTAGGTGTGAGTGTGTGTTACACATGCATCCCTATCATTTCTGTTGCCCCATGGGACCTGTGTGTGCATGCAAGTCTCAGGGGTGAGCAACCAGGGAGTGCTAATAAGGTCTAATCAGTGCCTCTGTAGGAAGCCACAGCTCCCATGGTGCATTGTATCTGGAGGCCCTTGAGGATACACTGGACTGAATGGTGCAACCTTGTTAAAACGGAAAAAGTAACAGTTGGTGTCTGTAAAGGTGCTTGTGTTTGCTATCAATTGCCTTGTTTTATCGTACTCTGTGAGTGTTTGTTTGTATTTGCACTGCGATAGTGGATTAAACCTGCGCATTATCAGGCATGGAAACATTTTGAACTAAGACAACGTAAGAAGAGAAAATAATTTATCTGTGTGTGTTTTTCCTACGTTGAACAGTTGTGAGCCCTTTACTTACTCTTACACGTCGATACATGTTTTTGCGGGCGTTTACCCTGTGTTAAATTAAACTGTCCTGACATCACACGTCCTAAACACCAGCGGAGTCAGACTTAGACTAGTCCACAAACAGCCCGAGGCACAGAGGCGTTTCCTCAGTCAGAACAACTAAAGATGGCTGCTGCAGAAAATTCTGACCGCAGAGGAATCAACTCACAAGATGGTGGTGTGGTGGGTGGATTGCTTTGATACAGAGACTTGGAGGGAATTAACATGTTAGATTTCATAATTGGAGTTTGACTTTTTGTATTCAGTACCATCATACCATAGGTTAAAGATAACATGTTATGTCCAGCTCATTTGTTATAAAAAATATTTTGAGCCGTCTTGCCAGGGTTTGTGATGTCACAAACAGAAGATAACCAATCCTGTCAACATGTGGGTGCGGCAACATGGGCCGCAATTGTTTGTCCAAACCTGGTCAAGCCTGAGAGAAAGCTAACCGACCAAAGCAGACAGCCATCCCGACCTGAGCTCGATGTTTTCCCTCATTTAAGGCATGTGCATTGTAGAAAATGAAACACCCAGTTAACATGACTGAACCTGATCCATAGATGCCGGTTACAAAATGAGGAAAGAAGGGGTTAAGTTACATTTAAGGCCTTTTAAGGCCATGAGAGAAATGTTTTCATGACAAACATTAAGAATATGTAATTTTGAGGAACAAAGAGAAAAGTTTTAAGGGTGTTATCATTTTCAGATGGAGATGGGGTAACGGTTAAAGTAAGTGTTGAGGTTGACCAGTTAGCCTGCTGGACCTGATTTAGTCCTTAGGTTTCCTTTATAGCGATGGAGTTTCAGAGATCTGAGTGTGTTATGTGAAATGTAAAGTAATATGTACAGTCAGACTCGGACACATCAGGCCTGTGCATCAAATGGAGTCCTTTAACGCAGCCAGTCAGATAAAATATGAAGGTGGTGAAAGGCTAAAAATATAAGACATTCTCGTCTGTTATACAATTTCACCTGTATGTTCACAAAAGTGAAGCTGCAGGAGGAATTGCATAACAGACGAGAACGTCACCTTTGGTGCATGGTGGGCGGCTGTGGCTGAGGGGTAGAGTGGTCGTCCTCCAACCTGAAGGTCGGCGGTTCGATCCCCAGTCTGAACCACCTGCATGCCGAAGTGTCCTTGGGCAAGATGCTGAACCCTGAATGGCCCCCAATAGAATAACTAAGTGCTGCAAATAGATGCACTGTATGAATGTGTGTATGAATGGGTGAATGTGAAATTGTACTGTAAAGCGCTTTGAGTGGTCTTCATCAGACTAGAAAAGCGCTATATAAATACAAATCCATTTACCATGTACCTATTCATCTATTTGGCATCAATCAGATTTTAATTCTGTACATTCTCATAAAGCAGAATTGCATTAGATGATCCTGTGTTGTTTATCTTGTGAGACTATTGACAAAAAGTTCATACCTCTCCCTGACCTTTCCCACCGCCCGGTCACTGTAAATCTGGTTTGCTGACCCAGCCAGTAGCTGAATTATTAACTGACACGTGCAGGGCCTCTTTGAACCATGCCGTTATTCCTATAGTGTAACTGTGCACTTCGCCTCCTCCTGCATCATGACTGATGTGCCCACGTTACATCAGGGCATTACCTCACATGGATTAAAAGCAAAGATAAAGCATGTAGGGATGCGTGCTATCAGATAGTTTGGCACTATAGAAATCAATAAAGTGTGCACATGCAGTGCAATAAATCGAGAGGAAAAGTTGCATCAGTGCTTTTTACTCCTCCTCTACTCTGTCCTGCATGCCCCTTCTTGTCTTATTATCCTCCATATTCATTACATGTTTTTCTTTTTGTCCTATTTCTGTTCGGTTGACTGGAAAAGAGGGACTGCTCCCAGCATCAGAGTAATGGGTGATGAATTAAAAAACAATTCTGAGCAAAATCTTTTCTGAGCAAGATTAATGTTTCTCTTAGTGAAGTGAAATGGTGGCAGAGGTGAATGCTGCCCTCTTTCCTCTTTTGAGGTTGCTCTGACCTAGTCTGCACAGCACAGTGTCATCAATGTTATTTTAGAAAGGTGATTTTTCTCTGCTCGGCAACAGCTGCAGCCGCAATGATGACTCTCTCCCTTTTTTCTCTCTCCTCCCTTTTCAGTTTTTCACAAAATGTTGAAACCTCAGCACTCATACATAAGATCATGTTTGAACATGTTGGCAAAATGTGTTTGCTGCAAATCTTTATCAGTGGTAAACAACATGGGTCGTCTTTCCACGTACGCAGGAAGCAGCAAAATTCCAGCAAGGAACACTTGACATTTTAACTGCCAGATCTGTGCCGTGATTGTACAGCTACTGTCAGGGTGGTGCATACTTTTCTTTCTGCTTTTTCCGGTCGTTCCTTGAACAACCTTGTCATAAGAGACACAGAGAGTCAACACCCACTGGCTTAGGAGGAGATGGGCCCACCACGGCTGGCAAATAGAGATAAGGGTTATGTTACACCCTCGACAAGTCTCCAAAGATTCAGAGTTATATAAGCCTCAGAGGACCTCTGTATAAAGGCTCTTGGAAATAAAAGCTACACGCGAAACCATTCTCTTGCACGTAAAGCATGTCATAGCACATTTGAGGCAATTATGTTGGGGTGGGCCTTCAAGCTTCAAATGAGAATACCAGCAAGAAAAAGGGATGAATGGGAGATTATACTGAGTGGGAGGGAGATGACTGATCTCATCAGTCATCTCGTCATTCAAAAAACTTTATGAAAGACACAAAACAAGTAGATAATCCAACTTACGGGCAGTGTTCTTCTGCAGCTTCCTGAGGGCTCTCAGCAGCCCCTTGTAGCCCTCGTAGCTTTTATCATTCTGAGTGTACAGCAGGATCTTTTTGGCATCGTTGAACAGACGAGAGATTCTGATGATAAAAGAAAGACAAACGATCACAATTATTGTGCTGATAATAGCAGGTATCATATTACTGCAAAAACAACCTTACAAAACTATGGATTAGGTTGAATGATAGATTATTGAATATGGTGGTGTTGCTCACATAGAGTCGTTGAAGTTTCCCACGACCGCGGGACTCTCTCCAGGAGTAGGATGGCGGAAACAGGGGTTGTTGGCGTTACAGATGATGCCTTGCATCCAGGGCAGGGTACCCGCAGAGGGCATGGCCTTGTTTGGGAAATGGCCTGGAAAAATAAGCATACAATCATGATAAGTTATAACTGAGGATTTAAAACTTAAGGGGAAGTCAAACTTTACACTCAACCACACTAGGAGAATATTGGGATATTTGTCTTGCTGATCAGATGAGTGCTCTGATTTTAAGGAGCTTTTTCTCAGCTTCAAATACTTTTTTCTTTACTTGCCACCACAAAAACCTGCGACCCATTAAACACTGAGCAAAAGATTCCCTAAGGAGCTGAAATAACTTATGTAGAACAAATCTCGGAGACATTTAAAAAGAATCAGCTGGAATTGGACTTTGTCTTTCGTCTTGATTGTTTGGACTGACTTTACTTATCAGCTGACTTTACTGCCACTGCTGTAATTGACTGAGATTAACTAGCTTTACAAAGATAAGCATGCGATGCGACAAGTGGGTCAGGAGGTTAAACACGTCTTTGTGTTACCTGGGCTTGTAGGGAGTGCACTGTCATTTGGCATCGGTGACTTTTCTCCAAATACAGTATGGAAACTAATTTGGTCAACAGCAAGCTCATGGTGATTACGTGACTGCACTTGATGTAGGTCTGTATATGTGAACATGCATAAACCTGCACAAAATCTCTTCATTGGAACTTGTTCACCCCAGACTCACAAGCATTTACTATACTTGCAAGGCCTTCAAATAATGAATATCCCCAAGGGAATAATTTTTGATTGAGTAATGGGTCACTGATTTCTTCTCAAAAGTGCAAAGAACATAAAAGTACAGATTTGTTTGTGCTTTGGACAGGTGAAAATCGTATTGAGTTACAAACTGCTCTAAGTTGTGAAACCAGCTGTGTCGAAGAAATACATTGTATTTCTTTTTCTAGGAGCTGAAGACCCGATTGCATGATTACACAGTGCAAACAAATATTGACAAATCCAACAGATACTCCTGTGAGCACAACACAGAAACCTTTGATAACAATGTTGATCTTACCGAGAAGCAAGAGGCAAAAACTTTGTCAAAAATAGGAAATAACTATTGATAGATGGACAAATAAAATTCAAAAATATTTCAATATATATATCTGTGTGTAAAGAAATGTCACTTTAAAGATTTCTGTCAAACCAGTCCAAGGCTCAGTGAAAGCAGTTTTCGCAACTATCAGCCCTCCCTCCATCGTCCACTTACATTCATGTTGCTCGTAGGGCGGATAGTACATCCGCACCGAGATCAGGATCAAGAAGATGAACAGGGGCCAGATTATCTCAATCAGCAGCTGGATCTGAGACAGGAAGACAGACACGGTGATAATTAAGCAAATAAAAATGGGAGATAAAGCACGTGGAAATATGTGATTCAATCATTCCATAACAGTGAAGTGAGAACTTTTTTCTTTGTGGTCTGACAGCGCAGCTAAGGTCATCTTTAACTGCCTTTAAAGAAAAAACTTAATCTCGAGTGTTTGTCTGTGTGTGTAGGGGGGCTGTCAGCTGCTGTCCTTTACAAACAATAATCCCATCATGAGTCTGGGTAAAGTAAATGGGTTAATTAGGGGGGACACAGCGAGACAGAGACAGATAGAGAGAGAGAGACGTTCTGCAGGGTTTTAGAGGATGTGTTTGTCCATCTGCTCCATATGGCCCCTCCACCTCACTGTGTCTCAGCCTTCAGCTGCACGGCCACAATGCAGCATGGAGGGGGATAAACCCACTGTCTTAGAAAATGCACTGTGGCCCTTTGTCGAGAATAATTGGACTGAATGTCAAGCAGGCGCAGCCGTCACATTAAAGAAAGGGTCCCGCCTGACGGACAAATGGTTTGATTGTATGCAGATGAGCCTCCTCACTTGTAAATGAAGCACTGTGCTGCGGCTTTGAGCTGAATTTGATCTACATGACTTTGAGTGTGTGGGCATCAACCAGCACAGAACGTCCATTGGATAATGGATTTGACATGTGAATGTGTCACCGTCACATCTTTGTCTGAGTCACAGTTATCTCATGTACTGGAAGGCGTTTCAGTTTGAGTGGCCCAGAGAAGAATTACATCATTTTGGATTTTGGGGGCTGCAGACGTGTTACACACATGTTTAAACATGTAAAAAGCCTTTTTTGCTCATATATTAAAAACTGATATTTTGCATTATTATCCAAGCTTCAAAAAAGGGGACAATATAACATAAGCGAATGAGTTTATCTATGTGATAATGAAAACAGTGTTGAAAACCTGATCATAAAGAACATGGAAAAAACAGTTTGAAAAAAATAAAAACAAAAACATAAAATAATCGACCAAGTATGAAATTGAATTTGTTTTCACAAAGTCCATTGTTCTAGTGAGTCTTTAATAAGAAGCACTGTGACTTACAGTCTGTCTCCGTCGGTAGGTGAAGTTTTTCCAAAGCAGCAAACCCAGTTGAGTGAAGACCGCCATGTTGTCTTCCCAACCTCACTGCGTGTGCTCCCGCTCCTCGCTGTCAACCCAAAGAAAACAAAAGAGACGGTGTCAACAACTTCAAACTTAGAATTGGACAACAGGCGACAGTGGAAGTTAACAATGATGACGAACAAATGACATCAAGAGAACATAACCAACGATATGTAGCAGCACCAAATGTGGCTGTAACCTTCAGCAGATTCTGCCACTTACACACTTACAGGAAATGAAAAGCAAGTCAAAATCACACATCTTCTTGAAATATTGTGAAAATACACAATCAATGAAAATAATCAAAAAAATGACCCAACAAACCTTATCTGGCTGCTTTAAAAAATATATAATCAAAACATAAATACACTACACTGCCATAAGAAATAACAGATATACCTGTCAGAGACAACCTGTCCGAACAGCCTGAAGTACAGCAACACTCAGCGAATGAAGTGGACTGACGTCTGCTAACCCCCGATGACTGGGGCCCACTTCATTTACACTCATCTGTTCAAAGGTCGAGCTGTGGTTCAAATGGCAGGATGACCGGGAGTTTTCCAGTGGTGAAAGCTGGTGATAATCCTTTCATCATCACATTTTTCCCCCAATTTACACCTCATACACAATTCACAAGACTGCATTCGATGTAAATGTCGAAATTTCCCTATGAACCCAGGTCATGCCGTTTGTCCAATCTAAACAAAGCAACCCATCTATTTAGCAGCACTGGTGGGTTTATTCAAAGCACTCTGATTAACACTTTAACTCGTATTTTCTCTCAGACTTTGGGTTTTGTCATAGTTATCAAATGGCATTTGACTCATTCTGAGTGAAAACCTGTTTCTTGTCTGTTCCTGTGCCTATTTGTTTTCTCTATTTGCAGATTGAAATGTCCTTGAGCCGTTTGAGTGCTGATTTGTTTTAATGCAACATGGTCCGATCAGCCCACCAGGTCCAACCCCCTGACAACGCAATTCCGGGAAGAAGACCAAAGCACACAAAATACATGATGCAATTTTGTGGTTTTATATCTCTGTAGAAATAATTATTACTTTTCCAACTGGATACTAAACAAAACGACAGAACCTGAGGAATCTGGAACGTGTGATAATTTTATAACCCTGTTTTCAAAGACAGACACCTAGTCTTTCAGAGATAAGTCAGGTCAGGCCCTCAAGACTGACTGAGACCCGTAACTCCTTATTAAGGTGATCGTGGCTCACGGCAGACGGGGAAAGATTTGTGTTATCTAAAGCAGTAAAGAGGTTTCTTAGGAAAACGTTTCATTTTTAGCCGAGGACTCATCACAGCTAAAACCACTTCTCTTTTCCACACACACGCAATGCCAAAAATCCCGGGATGTCATGCAACACTGAAAATTTTGATGAGTTTTGCCTGAGTTTTGTTTCTGTTATTTCGAATCCTGTAAATGTTTAGACAGAGAATGAAGGACACCCTGTAGTCACGCTGAACGTCCTCTATCCAGAATGAAGCTGATTGGTTGTGATAGAAAGTGGTACAGCACGTCACAGTCTAGGACACTAATGTTCAAACATGGCCATCCCTAATCAAACGCTTTTCACACTTTTCTATGGTTTTACACATTTTCTCTTCTGCAATCAGAATAACACCATGTTCAGCAGCTTCCATTTGCTCACAGGGTGAATCTAATTTATAACATCACTGCCACAATGTATGCCCTCTAGCTTTAAATCCATTTCCCTTTATGAGTTGGGGAAAACCAAAATGATGCAAGTATCAATACTAAATACCAGTTAATCAAAATGTTCCAGTTCTGCGTGCAGTTGGCTGCATTAAATAAATAAATCCAGTGGAATGTGGAATATGTTGCAATAAAAAAACAAACAGAAACTTTGAGATCGTCAAACAACAGTGACCGATGAGCGATATCTTCTGTACCGGGGGGCATCTGTTTTCTCTCTGACTCACTCACTTTACTGGCAAGCACGCTCTGGGCTCAAACAGCAGTCAGGCGTCTCCGTGATTGACAATGGATAATAACTGCTGTGGACTTACTCATTTAAAAAACACACACAGCAATTTGACTGGGTAAATAATTGCAGGAGCAGATAGGGAGATTTCACAAAGACACAATTTGAGCACTTGAAGATCACATCTTTGTTTAAACACGTTGGATTTTTCTCCCTGAGTGTGTCAAACAACGCTTCTATGCAAATCCTACGTAAGGAAAGAACTTAAAAAACACAACATTCAATTGTGGTCTGTACATTTGCTGTAGGCTATGTATGGGTATATGGATATATATATATATATATATGTGCATGTGTGTAGACTGCATAACAGTTTACTCCCGTGGCTGACAAACACTGAGGGTATTTGTGTTCTCCCTTCCCTTATAAGTAAATCCTACATTTGATCAGGAAAAGAAACTCTTCCAGCTCCTGTTAGAGCTTCTTCTACTAACACTGTGTGAACATGTTTATCACCAATTCAATGACCTGATTTTCGTCCATTTTCCATCAGTGCATCACAGTTTTCTGATCAGTCAATCTGAGCATCTTGAGTTTATCTCGACGTACAGTGTGATATTGGATGTTCACCGTCTGCGAGAATAAGAGGTTTTATCTGCCTGCATGTTTATCAGGCCAAATGGTGCAGAGCCAGGGCGCCCCTAGTGGTACACGCTAAATATTTCTTTTCTGTACTTGTTTACCATCAATCCTCGTTCACGTGTTATATCACACTCATGGATTGTTTTCCTCCATTGTCTCCCCTTGTCTTCTGAACACATTTTCTGGCATGTTATTAACAAATGCAAAAAGAAAAAGGAATGTTTTTCTCAATGCCATGAGGGGAAAAAGGTCCCCGAGAAGCGACGCTGCTTTTGCATGAAAGAGAATTTGTTTTGCTTCTTCAGACGACGAAATAAAACAGGAAGCAGATCTTTTTCCTTCTCGACTCTTCACACGCACATTAATGGAAGATACAACAGCTGTCACGAAACATTACAGCGCTGCCATCGCACACATTTTGGGGGGAAAATTGAAATAAAACTAAACAACGAGGAAAGGGATGAAAAACGAGGCTGTAATCGAGAGTCATAACACGACAACCTCTGCTTTGTGACTTAACATCATCATCTTGTTAGAAACACATCCGACGGACTTCGGTGTTTAAGTTTCATTGTTCTCCTGAACCGAGGTTACTCTCGGTCATATCCAGCTCCGCGATGCTGAGCCACATCAGCGTCAAGTCGGACACAATATACCTGCTAGCACGGCGAATCAGCCCTTCACAATAAAACTACACCAAATGTGATTCGAAACCGATTTCCAACATGTTGTCTTTTCATAAATTATATAATATGGGAGATAAGTTATACACTGTGTTTTCTATGACCCGTTTCATCCTTTTAAGATTCTTTATCTTTGTCAGATAAATAACTTGCCACAGAGAGGCTTTTATTGTTTAGATCCAGCACCGGAAATCACGTGCAGACTGTCGCTACCTTGACTCACACACGGTCGAAGATGAGACTGACTTGAATGATCAAAGAGCCAAACAGCCCAAATCCTTCTTGTCACTTTACCTAAACAACAACATCAGTCTGAACAAATAAAGTCGTTTCAGCACATTGGTTCGCATCTTTCACTTTGGGGTGTTAAAACAAATTAAAACAACCCTCTGTTAATAGCGTCGTTATCGGGATGTAATTGCGTTATATAGCATAATGTTTTATTTTTCATTACTCAGAGTGAACAAAAGCGTTGAGCTAACAAGACAATGGCAAATAAAAACCCTGGTTTAGCTGAGACACAACTGTGGCATCTTTCTTTTTTTTAACTGATGCTCCAACAAAGAAAACTCAGAAACAGTGTAAACTCACCGAGCTGGCTCCTGAACGCTGTGTGAGTCCGGTCCTCGTCTTCTCATGAAATGAAATTCCTCATCCACTATTATATTAAATAAACACAGCGTAATGTCCGTGGAGATCCACTAGACTCGTCTCCTCTTCTCTTCTCTGAGGCTGACAAACACTTTTTTTTTCCTCCGGCAGCTTTTATATGGCCCCGGTCCGCAGCGCAGCAGAGGTAACTCGCGGTCACTGTTTGTTGCTGCTCCTTTTAAGGCGAGCACGTGCGGCGTCAAAACATGTCTTAAAGGGCCAGCGACACCTTCGGCGCCTCATTCATTCAACGCACCTCCGACTAACAATGGAGTAACAGTCGCCAAATGACGAGAGTTACGTTTACCACATTCCACTTAAATGTCAATGGTTAATATCGTCATTGCAGAAGTGTGTTGCATTCAATCCATAGAAAAATCGACTCAGTTTGTCTGGATTAGCAGAGATAGCACAGAAATCTGTGTGATTTCTGTCAAACGAATCAACCAACCAAACATCCAACAAACCAACCAACCAAAAATCCAACATACCAACCAACCAACCATACAACATACCCACAAATCACATTACAAACCATCCAATATACCAACCGATCAACCATCTACCATACCAACCAACATATCATCCAACATGCCAACCAACAAACCACTATCTATCTATCTATCTATCTATCTATCTATCTATCTATCTATCTATCTATCTATCTATCTATCTATCTATCTATCTATCTATCTATCTATCTATCTATCTATCTATCTATCTATCTATCTATCTATCTATCTATCTATCTATCTATCTATCTATCTATCTATCTATCTATCTATCTATCTATCTATCTATCTATCTATCTATCTATCTATCTATCTATCTATCTATCTATCTATCTATCTATCTATCTATCTATCTATCTATCTATCTATCTATCTATCTATCTATCTATCTATCTATCTATCTATCTATCTATCTATCTATCTATCTATCTATCTATCTATCTATCTATCTATCTATCTATCTATCTATCTATCTGTCTGTCTGTCTGTCTGTCTGTCTGTCTGTCTGTCTGTCTGTCTGTCTGTCTGTCTGTCTGTCTGTCTGTCTGTCTATCTATCTATCTTCTTACAGTGCATACAGTAGCATGCAATAAGAAGTTAATACCCGACAGCCATTAGCATGTAACTACAAGTTACTACTTGCCTGCAAGCACATGGTTGAAAGCTGTATAAGAAACACTGGATTTAAAACCGAGCAATGGAGCATGAGAATGAGGAGTAAAGCAAGAATACAGATATTAAAGGATACAGAGTTTTAATGTAAATGTAATGCAACATGGAAGTATGTCACCATACATAAGGTCAACAAACATGTTGTACTTGTGGTAACATGAAGAGTCTAAAGTAACAAATCTAAAAACGTTTAAATGATTTGCTGGTGTAAGTGGTGAAGTTAAGGCCATAAAACATAATATGAAAACATTATGAAACAAGGGATCAGCAGGGTAATCTGCCGAAATGCTTGAGGGACTTCAGACGGCAAACTGCTGCACTCCATCAATCTTGTCCCATTGAGTGTCTGGACAAAACTCTCAAAAGTCACCTCATTGAAACCCTCCTCCTTTTTCTTCCTCTTAAAAAGAATTATGAATATCATTCCATGTCTGGATGTGTGTTATCCCTGTGGCAGCTTGGCGTCCTTGCTGTACCCTGCCTCTCACTCAGTGTGCCCTGGAATAGGCTCCTGTCCTCCATGGCCCTGAACAAGATAAGCTGCTTACAAAATGGATGGATTGATGTTAACTTGCCACTGCTTCATCTGCATTCTCATCCATCAAACCTAGACACAGGCCTCGGCAGGGCAGAGACAGCAGGCCACGTGCAGTGCTGCTTTCAGCAAAGCCCAATACACTCACTGATCACTTTATTAGGAACACCATGCTTATACTGGGTAAGGTGCCCCTTAATCTTACAATATTATTCTCTTAGAATAATTACCTCATCTTCAAATATAACAACATATAGCTCATTATGTTACCATCAGTGTGCCTGAGCAGAAATCCAGATTCACCATGTTTTTACAGTCGTCAACTGTCCAGCGTTGGTGAGACTGTGTCCACTTCAGCCTCAGATTTATGTTCTTGGTTAACAGAAGTGAAACCGGATATGGTCCTCTGTTTTCGTAGCCAAGGTTCAATGTGTTGAAACGCTTTTCTGCTCACCAAAGACTGAGTTACCACAGACTTTCAGGCACAGTCGGTCTGACCATTCTCCTCTTCATCAATAAGACGTTTCCGTCTTTGAAACTGCCGCTCAGTGAATGTTTTTGTCTAATGCAAAGCCCAGAAGGAACTTACAAACATGCCCTGGTCTACGATCTCACCCCTCCCATTCTGCTGTTTGACATTAACATCAACTCAACCTCCTGACCTGTATCTGCATGCTTTTATTGTACTGCACTGCTGCACTTGAACGTGTCAACGAAAATAGCTCAACCCCAGTGGTTGTGGCTGAACAATGACACGACCTGACATGGCCTCGAGATAACAGGACAAATTTACGAACCAACATCACTCTGTTCAGGAACAACAGTAGACACTTAACATACCATCAGACTGCAGCGTCTGGCTGTTTCTTGTTTGTCTGGCTGAGTGGCCGCCTGCCAACCACACCAGGTTAAACAGAAGTGGAGAGGAAGTCTGAGGGGCGACAAACCATCCAGTATACCAAAAAAACAGACTACAAGAGGAATCTTCAGTCAATGAAGGCAATGTTAGGGTCAAGAGGGAGAGGAACTCAAGGCTCCATGCGGCTAACAACATTAAGGAAGTTATGCTTTTACCCGTCCCCTTGATTGCTTACACAAAAACAATGGGATTTCCACCAAACTCGGTGGAAAGATGCAGTGTAAATCAGGGAACCTGTTACATTTCTTTGGCTGCGGATCCGGATCAAGAAGTTTTTACTAGGGATTTCTTTTTTACAGAACTGATATCTATGAGTCTGTGAAATTTGGTGCAGCTTGTTTGACTTTAAGGTGATTATTTTTGCCTTGAAGTTATGTGTTAGATTAAGTGCCCTGTCTTGGAGCCCATCGGCCATCGTCAGATGATTAATTAGCCACCAGCCACCAGCCATCATTTGGGGCTTCCTTTGAAGACAGAAGGACTGTGCAGTGTTTACTGTTAAACAAGTTTCTTTTATCACATGAGTCCTGTGTTTATCCAAATGAAATACAGCCGTACGTCTTGTGGGTGTTTTAGTTACAGACAACATTTTGGCTGTTTTAACAGCTATCAGCGTTTGAATGAAGATAAATAAAAAATCCGATAGCTGATGCATTTCAGCTGAACATCGAGGGTTCATCTGGTTTAAAAAATTTCCTGAGAATATATTATAATATTTTCTGAATGATATACTCATATTTGTCATGTTACATATTGTACATTATGACTCATATCATGTCGAGGCAATCATTTTCACACTCACACTATCATTAACTTTTAAACTGAGGGGCAGAATTTCTCCTGAACTCTTTTCCTACTCAGTTCATGGCTTGTTATGTTTGAGTGAGGCTACAGGAGCCTGGTGCACAGTCCTGTCTCACTAATGTACAAAGAACATCACAAACCATCTGGCAGTGATTATCTAGCTTAGTCTGCCTGCACTGTCTTTTATTCCGCTCTCTTTGCTTTAGGGGGCAATTAGCTTAAAGATGCTGGACGGCTAAACTGTTCTTCTTTCCGTCCTTTTCCACTTAAATCTCCAGATCCCAAAATCAGATACAGTAAAAAGGGCAATATTAAATTAAAGCATTCCAATGCGTGGATGAGTTATTTTAACAGTCTGCAATTGACATGCTGGGTATTGTCTGTACATATATTTCTTCATCAAAGTTGAATTTTATTTCTTCATCAAACAAATGGTAATTTTCCTTTGATTGATCCAACTGATTTAGTAGCATGTTAACCTGCATACAACTGAGCCTTTACACGACTGTAAGTCCTGCATGGCCCCTGGCAGCTGAAACAAGAAAAGAAGAAAAATGTGGCAAAGGTGCATCATGTGTCCTGCTTCACTGTGGATGTGGATCCCCCAGTATGGAGTCTCATTAAAACAAGATCCTCAATCAGTGTGATTAAATACTTAATCCACAGTAAAAGCTCCAGAACTGTCTACACGGATAAAGGCACATGATAATCATCCAAGATGACTGAATTTCAGAATAAAATACTTTTCTCATCTAGTCTAGGGTCTCAGAGAAAAAAAATATGTTACCAGTTGTCAGTTTCAGGTTGTTGAAATGTTGTCATGAGCTACAGAAAATAATGAGCTTAAAAACGAAAAAAAGATGTACAAATCGTGACCAAATACAGAGACAGTAAGATTAATTCATTTGAATATAAAATTATTCACAAAGTTTGTCATGTTATTGGTGATTCTAAAATTATATATTGGTCGTTATATGAAAGGCCAGACTGTTATCAAGGAAACCTGTGGATTCATTGAATGATCATAGATTGTCATAGTTCATCAGTGATTAAATCTAATCAACCAGTGGATTGATTTACTAACAAAGCCATGTATAAAGGGACTGATTCAATCTTCTGACCAATATGACAAATTCAAAGTAATGAACTATATAATAAAATGACCAATTTGACGTTTCCATTGTATAATGCAAACTTCCGATGATAAATACTGCATGTAACATGAAATAAGGAGTAAAAAGAAAACAACTTGCTGATTTGTAGATTCTGCCTTTCTCCCCTCCCTCTGGTCACCTCGTGTCCTTTCAGAGGGTCAGAGGTGACCGTCAGCCACAGAGCAGCTTCCTCGAGCTGACAGGCAATCATTGTCTTGTACCAGGACATTTGAGGACAGTAAACAGTGAAAGAAAATGACCAAAAATCGCATGACAGATTCCAAACAACAAGTACAAGTTCAACTTGTTCACCTCTGCCACAAAAGTTGGAAGCAGAGCATGAAGGCAACAAAAGACAGTTTTCTTCTAATTGAGCTGGAAGTACAGAGAATGCAGTACTCTAAAGTCAGTACTGTTGAAATCAACAAATATCTGTCTCTGCTTGGTAGACGGTTCAGCAGTTCACTCCTCATTCACTGTGATAAACTGTCAGGTGCACTTATTGTCACTGGCTAGAGAACAATGGTCTGTTATGGCTGGCACAGCGTGAGCTAGCTTACACACTCGCAGCTAATGGGATCACCCCTGAGATGTTGAAACACTGGAGGATTTCCTTCAAGTTGTGGCTGTTAGTAGTTGACAGTGAGAAGGGTGCAGTTCAAAACTTGGGCTTCTTCTAACAGTAGTTACAACGTGTTCAATTAAGCAGGCTGCATGTCACACATGGAGAAGCAAAGGAATTTGAACACATAAAGAAACTAAGACAAATGCCTTAAACTATCCATATAATACAAAGATTGATTTGGCTGGTTTATATAAGGAATGCGGATTTTGGTAAGGGGCATATAGTATTGGTGGTAAGCCATAAATCAACAGTAAAAGTCATTCTACAACAGTTGATATCAGTATTAGTGTAAAAATACAATCAGATAAGACTCAAGAATTAACTAAATGTTAACTACATTTAAATTAAAAATATATTTGGTAATAATTGATCACTCAGGTGTGTAACGTCATTAAAAAATAGAATTGTCATGGATTGTGATACAGGAAAAATTCTCAGGAAAAAGGAGGGCTGCTGTTAAATGCCTAAAAAAGTGAGAGAATTTAATGTGCATAAAGACTCTCACATAAACGTGTCAATCAGTCTTTCCTGTGTTCTTTATGTCACTGTGTGCCTGTATGCTATTTGAGCACATACAGTATAAGGTCGTTGAGTTCATCCTATAGTCAGCTAGGCTGGAAATGTCAGTTTCATTTTTTTTTTACTTACGTACGAAACCTGCATGTTTCATCCTGTCATAGATACACTTCTTGTGAGCCTTTGTCTGAAAGTACCCAAGCTAATGGTACCCCTCTCACATAGAAATCAATTGTCTTTAAGTTATACGATCAATTAGAATTACTCCAGAATACGTACATTTTTACCACTTTCTAATTGTCTGCAAACTTTGGTAACAATTTGACTATGTTAAAGCCCTCAAAATGCCAATTAATTTGCCTGAAAAAAATAATTAATCCTGACAATTTCAATATGGCCACCCACTGTATTCTACTGTTCGATGTTCAGGCCCTAATTAGAGATTAATGATCACAAAAATTAAATGTGTAAAGTATCATGGGTAATATGCTATCAGCTTCTAAGCTTTAAAATCTTTGTATATATGTATATCGAAAATGTTAAATGTTTAAAGATTTATGTATATATACAATTGATGTATATTGAACATGTTCAGAACCCCATGCAACTTGGTGAAAAGCTACAAACCAGACAACTTAAAATTCAATCTGACTGACTTCTCGAGGTGTGGACTTCTTATGCCTGGTGTTAGAAGAGCATAAAATTAAACATTTATCAAAACCCCAAAATGAACTTGAACTTAAAAGAGTGACAACCCCATGATTTATTCATGAGCCACTCACCTTCCCTTTGAACCCACAAGACCACTTATGTGATTTGTGTTGGGTTTAATAAAGTTAACAGTAGCCTAATCCCCATTTTGCCCAGAGACGGGTCTCTGGGGAATCTGTGACTTTTAAGTATACATTTGTCTGTGCACAATGAAGGAAGATTTGAAAATAGAGCACCGTGACATTCATAGAAGAGAGCCTGCCCTCCTTATCTGTGCATCTAGACTTTAAGAATGTCGTTCTTTGCTTATTGGAATTTGAGTTTGCTTATGTTTTGCACTGAAATGTAAATGCTTGTTGCTTCACTTGTCTTCCTCCTCTGCAAACATCTTCCAGTGCGTCTGGATTCATCATGAAAGGGGACCCAAAAATAATTCTTCCTCATTTTCATTCTGACCGACTGTAACCCTGCACACAAACTGCAGCAGGAGAATAACGGTGGGTTATGTGCAGTTCTTCACTTCTGATTTATGTCTCACCACCTAATAAAACTGCCTGCTGGAGCAACACATGGTCCTATAGGTGCACAAGATGTCAGGGTGTACAGCCACATATGGGATGCGGGTACTGACAAGTAGGATGAGATGATGAAGAAGAAGAAGAAGAAGAAGAAGAAGAAGAAGAAGAAGAAGAAGAAGAAGAAGAAGAAGAAGAAGAAGAAGAAGAAGAAGAAGAAGAAAAAGAAGAAAAAGAGGAGGAGGAGGAGGAAGAAGAGGAGGAGAAATCTGTCCGACAGTAACCTCAGCACGGAGAGTGATGGAGGAGGGGAGATTTGTCCGATAGTAACCCCGCCACAGAGCAGGATGGTGGGAAGCAGGATAGGAGGATGAGAGGGGGTGGTGTGCAGATCGACTATATTTATCTGTGGACTGCAAAAATGTGTCACATCTGTTTAGTGTGGTGAACAATAATAATAAAAACACGCCGTACTTATAATGCATCTGTATTATGAATCCACGTCAATGGGACATTAACACAAAGGACAAGGTTCGACTGAATAACGGAAACACACTCACACACCCACACACACCTGAGCAGTTGTGTGTTAGATAAACACGATTCTTATTTTCTTTTTCTGCTTGCGTCGTTGGCACCTATGACGCATTCAGATGCTGTAGGAAATACTGCAATTAGCCTAGAATATGAGCCACTTTGAATTGTTTTTTTGTTTTTTAGGGGAAACATTCGAAGATACTCAGAGGAGCAATGAAACAGGTCACACTGGTCATCATCAGCTACATCACCTTCTACTTTAACTCAATGGCCCCTTAACTAAGTCTCTATTTTAAATTGTGATATTTTATTTCTTTGTTTTTTTTTATTTATATGTATTCTAAAAATATAAGGCTGAAATTATTTTTCTTTATCTTTCTAAAGACATTCTCTGTTTGTTATCAGTTTTGTGGTTGCACATGAAGTCACCTGAAATGAAATGAAATCACGTAGCACTTCCCCTTGTGCGAGTATGTTTGTGCAATGACATCATTGAGTCTGTTGTTTTCATTCTGGTCCAGTTTGCATTATTTATATTGATCCTGGTAAATCTGAGTTACCCTGACACTGGGATGGCGGAGCTGTGAAGGAGTCCGTGAACGCACCGTGTTTTGACCGCTGGTTACCTTGCAGCCGTCGGAGAAGTGGGTGAAAGGGGAATGATGTCACTGCCTGGCTGAGACTGGATGAGGAGAACAATGCAGAGCCCACGTCTCCTGGAAATGGTTACTTAGCAGAAATACAGCGATCAAGAAGCTGACTGGTCAAAACACGACTGATGTCTGAGGACCATAATGACTGAATGTTACTGTCACTCAGAGGTGAATGGATGAAGCAGATCGTTTTGGAGTGAAGAGAATCTCCTGTAATGAAAACACTGAGACACCCACTACAGCTTTGTTAACACACAGTGACATCATAATTAATTGTATGAATTAATGTATTCACATTTACACAGAGATTTTCATTATATTTATGTGTTATTGTAGATGTTTTATTGTACATGTTGGTTAATCTTCATTAGAGCAAGTCAGTGACAAACTTGTTGATACCATGTTCATATCTTGTTCCAGCATCTGTATTTGTCAAAATAATGCAGAGATTTTTATGAAAAATAATCAGGCATATGTAGAGTACTAATATCTACAAACAGGTGAAATTTGGTGCAGACCTTATTGAATAGATATATCTATCTCTATATACCTATATATAAATAAATCTATATATATATATGATCTCAATGGGCTTGGACATGCGTTAATAATTTCCTCAATCCCTTGATTAGTGAGAGTCATCCCAATGATACACTATCTTATATATATACATACACATACTTGTGACCCTGTTAAAAGTGTTTTATTGAAAACACCCCTTGTGACCTATTGGCTCCCATTGAATAATGATTTTCCCAAGCAACTGCCATGAATCTCTGTGGCTCCTCTTGCAGTGTCCTACTTACACACACTCTGAATCAGGCCATTGTCGCAGCGCTCGATTTCAGATATATATTTTTTCTGGGAATTGCTTGTAAACAATATCTCCATTGCATCAGTAAACTGGTGTTAGTCTCCCATTAACACTGCTGAAACAAACTTGCCTTCAACTTAATCTGTTCTATTACATTCATCACTAA
Organism: Limanda limanda; assembly: GCF_963576545.1. Classification (NCBI taxonomy): domain Eukaryota; kingdom Metazoa; phylum Chordata; class Actinopteri; order Pleuronectiformes; family Pleuronectidae; genus Limanda; species Limanda limanda. Next base: position 21,012,651 of record NC_083637.1, on the reverse strand, counting down.
CTCCTCCTTGCATTCTTCATTTCAAGGGCGATTTTCAAGATAAAACCTGTAGCAGATCACATTAAAAGCCTCTATATATTTTCTTCAGGAAAAATCCCCACATATTTGTAGACTAACTGATTTGTACAGTCAATTAAATAGAATGAAATAAGTCCATCAATTCTGTACATGAGACTGTTTTAATGTGACATACCCTGCTCTGGGTATTTTACTGGTTATTTTTTAGGTTAATTAACATGGCGATGGCACAAAGGACACAGAGTTTCCATCATTGTGCCAGTGCTCAATATAAGCAGCTGACATATTGAGTGTTGAGCATTGAACAGGACCTGTGAGCACACTTTAATGCCAGGGTCAGAATATTACACAATATCCACCCAATTATAGCTCTGGTGGATTTGGAATTGATCAATAGGCATCGGATGAGACAATAGATTATTTCATCACGTGTAGTTAGTCAAAGTGGATGACAACGAATAAATTAGCAAATTGTACTTTAATTAAATGGCTTTGATGTGATGGTTTTGTTTTGATGATTTTATATAATTTTTAAATTATATAATATCATATTTTTTCTTGTATCCTTTGCATCTGTCAATATTTTTAAATTATGTATTATTCATCTGCCCTTTTTGTTTTTAGATTTTGTTAACTATGATTAGCTGAATTGGATTTTTGTTTTCTTGATTTTATTGTAAAGCTTTTTGAAAGTAACTATACAAATAAAGTTATGATTATTAAAGTTATTAATCTGGGATGTCTCACAATGTCCTGACAGAAGAAGGGTCATGTCAGATTTTTCTAACCTTTCTCCGATGTTGACCAATAAGAGCATAGCTGACAGTGCTCTGCTGTAAGAGAAAAAGTCATGCACAAATGTAAAAATGATGTTGTTGGTGTCGCAGCATCTGTGAACTGTGAAACTGAAAAAAGGTTCCATTAAGGTGCGTACGAACAAAACACTTTAAGCACCATACACATCGCTTAGATGCCATATTTGTTTGCATTCTTGTCCCTGGAAGTCACTTGCAAGTGATTTTTTTCAAGTGATGTAATGCTTCTCTCAAAAGACGGCAAAAAGTAATTGGTCTGGAGGCAACGTCATGTTTCTTGGCCATGACACGACAAGAATGTATTAATCTATAATCTCATAATCAAACACACACATGCAAGCACACACACACACACACAGGTACATCTTTTTTCTGCATCTTGCAGCAGGTATGACTCATGAGTGCGTGCGCAAGCATTTAGTTATATGTGCGTACATTTATTTTGTTCTTGTTTAAAGAGACTTCAAGGTGTCGAGAGGAGGTGATGACATCAGCAAACACTTACTCAACAAAATGAGTCAAAGAGTCACAGAGGAAGTCATGTGGTGTGGTCACATGTTCAGTGAGTACTGACCTTTAACATATAGGAACTGAGCAGAGGCACAGTCACCATGGACATTTCTACATTAGCAGGATGAGCCTTTGAAACATACTTAAGGAAAACCAACATTAAATTGGAGTAGTTTTTTCTTTCAGCTATTAACAATGAGTATAGCTCTGTTCCATTTGTGTCTCAACTGAGTCATCATGCATTATAGCCGAGCCCTGAAACTAAATGGACGGCAGCACTTGTTAATGTTAGGAGGATTTCTGCTGTGTGATAGGTCTCTAATCCCTGACCAGGAGACTGAGTCTCAGAAGCACCAAAGACAGCTAAGTCTAATTTGAATTCCAATACAATTGGAGGATTTGGGAATTCAATGCAACTGACAATTGCGTTAATAAAACAAAAGATAAAAAAGTTGAATTATACTTTGTAGACACTTTTAGGAAATGAGATGCAGGCAAACAGACAAAAAATATTTTACCATTAAGAAATATGACTTTAAGCAGAATACATGTGAACTCCTTTAATGAACAAATAATAAGTGATCAAATTAGGACCCTAAAAGCCATAAAAGCAGGTAGCAGATCCAACCTTTAAAATTTTTCATGATATTTTTAACAGAATCTCTTGATCTGTGGATTTGTATATTGCGCAGACATTTCCCAAGGTAGGGTAAAACTTTTCTCTTATCCTTTTCATGACGTTAATCGCTGATTATACAGCCTTGACATAGGAGTCAGGGTGGATACATTAAAAAGCATCCGTGTTATCATTTATCCTACTTCACGGATGAATTTGTTGAAGGTACTTCCTCAGAGAGGTTTGCTGGGTCAAATTCAAAGTACTTTGTAAATAAACAAAAGTGGAGAAGGAGAATAATGGACTGGTAAAGTTGAGTTATAATCATTGGCTAGCAGAACTGAAGACTACTTATACATCCTCAGGTCTACTGTTAGGATGAGGCCTCTTCACCGTGGTCAGCCCAGGGCTGTGTATTTGCTCTGATGGGTGTGGCCTGTATCAACCTGCTCCCACTGATTCACCTGAGACACAATGTTCAACAAGCTCATCGGTGGCAGAAATTCAACTCCAGATCTTCCCTCCAGTCTCTGATTGTTCAGTCGCTTGTGTGGTACAAACGTCACAGGCAAACATTACTCTGTCGTTTTCCTGTCTGTCTGTTTGCCTGTGCTTCAGGTTCATTACCCATTTACCTACTAGCTGCCACATCCAGCTAAATCCCCATCTCTGAACCCCGTCCCCATCTCAACACCTCTGTCGACCCTGCCAACAAAATCAGCTGCAGCTTTTGCAATATAAGACCTTTAAACCTCATCAGTGTCTGAGTCTGTTGTCTGGGCTTTGAGTTCTAGCATTAAACAGCCCTTGACATGTACAACCAAAGTCCAATCCGGAGTTTAATTTTAACTTGACTGTGTAAAACTAGGAACAAATACACAGGTTAATATGAAGCTGTGGTCGATCAGTAAGCTGAATGCGACGTCAGAGCCAAATACAACATGACATCAAACCAAAAACGTGTCCTGCATTCAGTTTAAAAATCTCAAGTAAAGCATGTGCTCAGACTTGAACTTGCTGCTGTGATGAATTTATTGGAGGGTACCATGGTTTATGATTTTAAAACGTGATTTATTCCCTTGAATGTCATCATCTGTTGTGTGTTTTAAAACCGAGGATCTGTTAATGTTTGTATCTGTGGGTATTTAAGGTCAGCAGCTCACAGCTTTGAGTGTGATTGACAGAACTGTGTGTGATGTCTGATTTATTGTATAGATATTCATGTAGCATCATCACTGCTGAAAAGTTTTAGAAGTTTAATGTCAGTCAGATGACGTGTGTGTGTGTGTGATTACATTTTTTTTTTTAAATAACTGCTAATTTTAACGATTAAATTATTTCCTATAATTCCAAACAAAGGTGCATGACTCACAGGGTGAACACATGTCAGACCTTGACGAGGCAAACGTGTACAATGGAAAAATATAAAGTGATTGTCTTTGTATTTAAATGTACTTATCTCATCTGAGTACTGACAAATGATCGCATGCCAAGCATCAGATTGTGTTTTCACTGAGTGTCCTCATGAGCCTTTTCGAACATTAACTCGTGTGTGTGTGTGTGTGTGTGTGTGTGTGTGTGTGTGTGTGTGTGTGTGTGTGTGTGTGTGTGTGTGTGTGTGTTTGCATCACTGTGCTTACAGGCCATCTGTCACCCTCTGTCCTATATAGTGGTCCATTCATCTCAAACAGCTGGCGGCCACACTGACCTCTGTCTCCTCTCTCTCTATGTTCTCTGTCTGTCTGTCTGTCTGTCTGTCTGTCTGTCTGTCTGTCTGTCTGTCTGTCTGTCTGTCTGTCTGTCTGTCTGTCTGTCTGTCTGTCTGTCTGTCTGTCTGTCTGTCTGTCTGTCTGTCTGTCTGTCTGTCTGTCTGTCTGTCTGTCTGTCTGTCTGTCTGTCTGTCTGTCTGTCTGTCTGTCTGTCTGTCTGTCTGTCTGTCTGTCTGTCTGTCTGTCTGTCTGTCTGTCTGTCTGTCTGTCTGTCTGTCTGTCTGTCTGTCTGTCCTGTCTCACTGTGATTATGCAGGTCTCCCTCTGCTTGTGGAATCCCTGGACCATCACAGATGTTTGTCTTTTTAACGCTGGGGAAGTCAGGGAAGTTTCTTGATTCTTTGGAACGTTTGGAGAATAAATGAGTGGCCACACTCTCTTAGTCTAACTGTAGGTGAAGCATTAACCATCCAATGGTGTTAGTGAATTATTTACAGTCATAATGTTGCCATCAGGTCAGTAAGACAGAAAATAGAAATTTGTTTTAAAAAAGGTGATGATCACTTCTAAATATAACAATTCCAAAACCCTGATTTCCGGGTCCCAAACCAAACAATGCAACATGCTGTCAATCAACCTATTGAACCAAATAGGTCAGGTCACCCTAAATCTAAAATACACTTAAACAAGAATGTCTAACTTGTATAGTATTCCATGCTATCTCTTTCAACAGAGTTTACCTCTGCTCAGCAGGTCCCTACAGGGACACATTGCAGGAATGAGCTAATCCTAATCACAGAGGGGCTGTTACATCATGTCTGTGTGCAGACAAGGCAGCACACAGGTAGAAAAGAAGATGAGCTATACACCGAGATCTGTGTTGCCATTCTGGACATGTAAACCATCATCAATCTCTCCATGCTTATCTCTGTTTAACTCATGTTACTCTCTGTCTGTACTGTATCCATGAATCTCTCTGTCTGAAACTGTTTGGCTTCTTTCTTTTCTTCCTGTCATCTCTCCCTATCAACTTTCAGCCATTTTAACAGAGAGCTAATGCTATGTTGTGTTTATTCGATGATTGTGTGTATGTGTGTGAGTGTGTGTGTGTGTGTGTGTGTGTTATTTTTCTCTCTCGACCCACCATATTTTTCTTTCGCTCTTTCTGCTGCCGTGGTTGTTTTCTCCTGTCCGGGCCTCCGCTACACTGTGCTGATTAAGCAGCATTTTATGTCCCATGCAAGGTATCCATGCACATGCACAAACTCACACACACACACACACACACATACACACATACACACACACACACACACACACACACACACACACACACACACACACACACACACACACACACACACACACACACACACACACACACACACACACACACACACACACACACACACACACATACACACACACACACACACACAGGGAGATTATTAGAGCAAAGCTCTGCTGTAGTTCCCAAAGGAGAACCAGTGGCTATTTTGGGCTGCGGAGGACTTAATACTGAGGGAGAGAGAGATGCTTATTGGAAAAGGGACTGAATTGAATAACATTACGATCCTCTCGACCGAAGAGGAGCCACGATTATTGCTGCTGTTGATTGTCCGAAGAAAGCAATGACAATTCAACGTTCGTGAGAGGGAAAGTAACATAAAAAATAGATAAATTCCGATTCAACTCTCAGCATGAAAATGAAAAAGTAAAAAGTCTCTCTCTTTACAGGAGGAGGAATGAGATTACACAACAAAGCTGTGCTTTGCTTGTGAACATTTGACCCGCTCTGGAGGAAAATGTTAAGTCAGTAGTTCAAAGTTCTCATTCTGGCAAATGGCCTTAATGTCTCATGGTTTAAAGTATTTGAAGCTTTGAAATCTATGAAAGATTTGGTTTGTCTTGTAAATATCACAAACATCTCTACTCTCAGACGTCTCTGGGGAGCTGGAGCAGGAACAGAACGTTTTGTTTCTGATCCCAACCCCCTTTTTCTGGGGCTGTTTGGCACAGTCAGGCTAAGCTCCTGTGACACACTGCAGGCTGCTACAGTACACTGGTAAAACTCACACATAATGACAAATGGTGACTGTCAGTCAGTGCAGAAATGAGCCAAACTGAGGGTCATTCTCAAACTAATATGCTCTGGTATTTCAGTAAACTTTAGCCCCTAGTTTTAAATGATAATCCTCTCCTTGGCTTCATGACCTCCAAAGATTGTGCAGCATTTCCTCAACATTTTTCAGTCTTGCAGCTGGAGAGCAGGGCGATGGAATGTAAGGTGTTGTGTTACTTTAGTTAAACGCTGGGCCGGGCCGGAGCATTGCTGAGGACGGTGAGTACATCACAACCTTACAGACGCGTTTCTCAGTGGATTAAGTGTTTTGATACCAGTATTCATGCAGCACCTGTCTGCTTTGTAATATACAAGATATGGAAATCTCACTTTCTACAATATGGGACCTTGAGGAGCTCTGCTGGTAATTATCATGGAGATGGTGTCTATCAGTGCAGAAGGAAAACGGGTTTAATTGACCAGAAGCGTACTGTACGACTCGATCTATAGGACAGTGGATGAAATTAAATGTTATCTTGGAGATGAAAGCAAAGCTCTGGCGATGAGATGGCGACTCTGAGGAGACAGGAAGATGAAAGGAGGATGAGATGATTAGGATGATGGAAAGCAGCAGGGGAAACGAGGCAGGGATGCTGAGCACATGCGAGGGGACTGAAACTAGGGTGAAATAAGGGTCCAAAAAAAGACGAGAAGAGAGCAGAGGTGTGTAGAGTAGGTGAGGAGGGGGTGCAGCAAAGAAGAAGCACAGCTGCCCCAGTCTAGAACAGATGAGCCTTTTCCAAAAATTATTATCATGCTGCTTACCCAGCATCCACGTGAGAGAGGAGGAAGGAGGAGGGCGGCAGGGGAAGTTGGGAGGAGAAAAGGGAAGCGGATGGAGACTGCTGAGCACCACTGGATGGCAATCCTGCTCCAACACTGTGCCAAACATCCAGCTTCTCCAGTTGCTGATGGAAGATTATTTTGCACATTGTCATTTTCTCAAAGCAGGAGAAAGAGATCAGCCCAAAATGGTATAATTATAATAATAGTTATTATCAATATATTTAGTAGGTAAAAATGAAAAATGTACCACCATTTGATTATTTAAATCAAATAAAGAAGTAAGTGATAATGAGAAACAGACTGGCCAGATATAAAATATAAAAAATATATAATTTGTATCAAGAAAATTATAGTTTTTTTGATCTTGTTTACTATTATTATCATTATTCAGTATTGTATAACTTGGAGAGAAAATATTCAAGAAAATCAATAGCTTTTCTTTGTAAATTAACACAGTTACAGTTGCATATATATACTTACCAACACTAACACACACACATGCTTGGACTTTTTTGGTGAGAATCAGATTAAGCTGTTGATTTTATGGCCCAAGAGTTTGAGGATAAAAATAAATCTGTTATGTGATGGGTGCGGCCGGGGGAACCGAGAATTAGACAAGAGTTTTCTATCACTGATGAGTCTCGGTAAAGTTCAGTCACAATTAGAAGGATCATTCGTCCTAAAACTCAAATCTATTCACATTACAGACAGAGTAAGACACAAAAGGATGTGGGTATGGAAGTAAAACAGAGAGCAGCAGTCCCTTAACCACTGATAAAACCAGTAGACATGTAAGCAGTGACTTTGTGGAGCAGCTATTTGTTTCAGAAAGTGGCTGACGTCTCATTCTATGACTTTTTATCATCAGCCTCAAAGAAGAACAGTGCTTCTGAAAATTTGAGGAATCCTGAATTAGCTCTCGCTTTGTTCTACTGTTAGCCCCGGACATGAAGCACAGAGTGTCGAGTAACCACAGATACATCTTGTAAGAAAAATGTGTTACTGTCAGCTGTGTGTACGTGTGTGAAGCACAGAGACCAGATAAATATAAATATACAGCAACTAATAAAAACAACAGAAATAATAATATATAGTTATAATAATAATAATAATTATAATAATAATAATAATAATAATAATAATAACAGGAAGAGGAATAAGAATAATAAGAATAACTAGAAGGTTTTGCATGAATTTTTACAATTACATGAAATGAAATGTGTCCCACACTGTGATTCTTGTGAGGTAATTCTATAACCTATAGTGTCCTTAGCTCAGTTAGTATTTACATTATTATGAGTATTAAAATTTGCAGGACTTCAACCAACTATTAATTGCACAATATCTTACACTATGTAAATTTAAAAAGAAAAAGAAAGATATAAATATCCTGTGCGGACTGCACAGGATATGCGCAGTCCACTTCTGCGCAGGAGGTAAATACATTTTTAAAAAATTAAATTACAAAATTAAAAAAAATTATAAATAAAATAAATAGATAAATAAATAACAGAAAATAAATGAAAAGTAAATTTTCACCACTTTCTAATTTTCCGCAAATTTTGGTAAGAATTAGAGCATGTTTAAAGCCCTCAAAAAGGGCTTCAATGTCTGTCAGCGCCTGTCAGTGCTCGAGCCCTAAAAAGACTATTGGACAAATCGTTGATGGTCACAGTGTGTATGAAGCTGCGCATGGGTTTTCATGTGAGCTCTTGTATGTCAGATAGCATTTAATTTAATTTTTATGTGTGGAAGAGTGCATGGTCATAACATGACCCCGATTAATCAAAGTCACCATGAAGGCCTGTGTGTGACTCATCCTCTTTTTATTGGACAGAGACAGCAGTAAAGCTGGACTCTAGCGCCATCTACTGTCCTGTTTGAGGATAAGCACTTCTAAAGCACCTGAGTGAATGTTATTGCGAGGCCACTGGACTGGAATATGGGAAACATCACACAGGAAGTGGATGTGTTATGCTTTGTCCTTTCATGACTGCCATTTGATGTTTCGTGGGAAATGCCGAGCTGACAACAAAAGAAAACTGGGGCTCTGCTGGGAAAACCTACTAGAGGCTGAAGTGATACAGGGTGGTGCTGAGAGAAGTTATAATTAACCAACGTTACTGCAACATTTCACCTCTTAAAGTAGTACTTTATGAATAAACATAATTTTTATTCCATGCATTCTTCACCTTGTCAAAACATAGTGTGTATACTACCAACCATAGACTGAACATTTAAATATGGGCAACATGACTGGTCCCCAAAAATGGAGGCCAAACTGTTTTGATGTTCATGCGCTCATTTTCCAAATATATTTGGCCGTTTGATGCTTTTGTGATGGACAGCTTACTCACGACTGAAGGAGAGAGTATATTCCCAGATTTCCACATCACAAACTCCAAATGCACAAGATGGTGTCATTTGTGTCCAGGATAATGCGGCTTCAGTTAGGATAGTGGGAGGAAGTGGAGACGCGTTGCCCGTCTTTATTTACAGTCTTTGTTACCAACAATGTGACTGTTGACGGCGACATTTTTAGAGGGGACTCTGCTCCCTCTGGTGGCCATAAAATGCACAACACATTTGTTTCCACATTCATAGTTCACCTTAAGACTGAAAAACACACTTATAAAATTCAAACGTAAAATCTTATCAAAATGTTAACTTAATGTATAACTAGGGTTATACGAGGGTTAACTATGTAAATCAATTGTCTGTATATTCTTAGTCATCCGGGTCATGTTCAAAGCCTCAACCTCTTAGATAAGAGGCAAAATATCTTTTAAGGATTTACAGCCTTATCTATTTGTCCTTCATTCTACCCTTATATGTATCACAGATCTTGTAGCTGTACCATTAGATCCCATGTAAATATATTCGGTGTCGCATTATGGTGATAGATTTGACATCTACATTATTAAACAGATGACACACAGGCAGGTATAACGCTTAAACTATCTTAATAAAGAAGACAGAAAAAGGCAGATGTAGTCCAAAAAGCTCAAATTCAGGTAGGAACCAGCAACATGGAGGCACCATGAAATCCAGGAAACAAATCAAACCAGAAGCACAAGGAGGTCAGACGCGAGAAACAGAACTAAAACACAAAGACAGTCAGGCGAACAGCCAGGGGCGAGTATGGAGAAAATAGACTATATACACAAAAGGAAGCAGTGATAAATAAACTCTGGTGTGACAAGTTAGTGCAGCTGCAGAAAATCATAATGGCTGTAAAATCAGATAATGTCACAAAGTAAAACACAAATAAAAACTGCCATTACATAAAAAGGCCACACAACAGAGAGATTCACAAAGGTAAAAAAATAATCCTTCAAAGAGCCTCCAAAAAAGATTGAAACTGGGGCAGAATCATAACAAGAACTCTTTATATAAAACTGCATTTGTATTAATGTTTGAGAAGCACGTACCCATGTTCATTCAGTTATAGCTGTAGTATCCGTCAGGCAAGAGTAAACAACTCTCTAAATTCTCCCTCTCCATTTCATGAGGCTGATCTAAAAAAAATGACTTTGCTTGAATAAAATTGTTCTTCTGAAGAGTGAATTCACCAGTATTATATTATTTTCTATGTAAAAACTCTGTAAAAAGAGCAGTAAAACGTTTTCTTGTGTATAATGCAGGCACAGTTTAATTTATGATCAAAGAAGTACCGATAAATGCAGTATGGTCAATATTGTGTCACAGCTGACGGCTCGTAAAATGCTAAAAGATCTTATATGTAGCCGGGAGAAAAGCCATGGAGAGCTTTAAAAGCCATCAATAAAATCTTAATATCAATTATAAAACATACAGGGGGCCATTGTTAATATGCTAGAACAGGAGGGATGTGGTCAAGCCTGGCAGCTGTGTTATGTGCAGTCGATCAACAGAGTTTTGGCTTAGGGAAGTAAAAGGCTGTTACAATATTCAATGTGTGATGAAATAAATACACCATCAGTCAATGTTTTCCAAGAGACTGTTTATAATCTATTAACAGTGCCCTGTGCCAAGCTAAATAGATATAAGGTGCTGGTAGTTGTCTGGATCAGGGACTTCTGCTTTTATGCAGAAGAACAATATACGTATACATATACAGTTTGGAGGTTTAACATCTAAAAAAGACAAGTTCATGACCACGTAAAAAAACCCAATATGTTTTGTAAATAATGAAGAAAAACTGGTTTAATGCACCTGTAGTTTATTTTATTAGGTCTATTTGCAGAGTGTACATTGAGTTCCGGTAAAGGCTGGTTCAGAGGTTTTGCTCGTGTATTTGTTTGTTTGTTGGTTAAGCTTGTATTGGTAGGATGTTTCACCCATGCAGGCAAAACCAACAGCCTGAGAGTCGCAGTTTTCACTTTCCCTCACGCTGGAAAGAATCACAAATGAAGAATATGCAAAGTGACATCAGTGCATCACAGTTGTTGAAAGCAAACAGTTGAGATATTAATTACTTTAAGGCAAGCAGATGTATTCATGAAACACATTTCATACACAGAGGTATATTCAATGTGCTGTACAGGAATATTCAACCAAGGTTAGTTATATAATACAAATAAAATGTTTAGAACATTGTAAAATGATATGAAAGTAGATTTATAAGCTACTTAAAGACGATCTGATCCTTTACTATTCTTACCTAAAAATGGTGCAGTGTGTTCCAATTATGTAAATATTGTGTCCTCCTATTTTCCCTTTCTTCTAATCAAATACAGTTGTAAATACCTGCAAATAAAAGCTGGAATTCTCAACTGTTATCTCATATCATATTCAATAAAAACAAACAATAGAATAAATGTCCCAATAGTGATCACTGTAATTGGAGCAGCAGGGAACACTGACTTATCACTGACTCCACACAGTTCATTAACCAGCAACCTTCGAGACACGAACAAACTTTTCTAATCTGCGGGCCAATGCTGTTCCACCTCTTCCTCGGAACGGAAAATTAATTTCCAAAGTACTTTCATCACATTTGCAGTGATAACATTGTGTTATAATTCTGACTCAAGGGTCCACACACTGCTGAAAGATGTAAAAAGGAGTTTCTTTAACTAAATATGACATCTCGTATGGAAACAAAAAGAAACGCCTGATTATTGGTATGTATTTTGTGCTGATGGTTGAAGTTTGGGCGTTTACAGCACAGGTAAATAACATTAAAAATTTAACAATCTTACAGGTAGGAGGAAACTCTGCCTATTCAGCAACAGAGAACAGCTCGTGAGAGAGCGTTCATGACCTGAGGTGAACTCAACTGTGAAAGGCTCTTTGTTCCTGATAATTAGTAAGACGTATGAGAGCTATAAAGAGAGGTAATAAACATCATAATAAAATTTTATTTCTGTGTAATGACTTAGCAGTGTAGCCTTCATAGCCAATAAAAAACATGTTGAACTGCGAATATAGCTAGCATTAGCATGAGCAACTGTTTTATAATAATAATTATTATTATTATTATTTGTGAATATGTTGAGATATTGTTTGTATTGTATTGAGACTTAAGTTGGTGATTTTCAAATAATGCAGCATTCAGTGGATTTTGTTCATTATAATTGTTAAAATGGATTCACTGAAACTGGTTTTATTCAACATGCAAAACAGCACACATATCTTTTTTCAAACGCAGCAGTTTAAAGACAGTTATCTTATCTTATCATTCTTTTATTGTCCATTGTCAGGTTGTTCTAATTTATTCTTACATTTTTGCAGTTATACATTTCTGAAAATGTCCTATTTCTGTGAAAGTCTAAATCTAGTGTGAGCACCTCATGAGCAACAGTAGGCAGTGACATTACTGACTTGAAAAGCAGCAACATGTGCTCCTGTTAATTTGATGATTTGAACATAATTTGCAGGGATATCATTTCATAGCATGTCGGTGGTGATCCACCCGTTGGTAAAACTAGAGGGAAAACAGAGACAACAACATTAGAAGCAAAGGCAATTTTATTGATGAGGATGAGAGAAGAGCAGGAGGGAAGAATAACACAGAAGCACTTTGTTCCTACCAGGCATATGTCACAGTAGCCTACGAAAAATAAATAAAGGAAATAAGGTATCTGGAAAAAAAATGTTTTAATAGACTTAATATAAATACCTCAGCTGCTAACCCCTTAATAAGCACCAAGTAATTAATATGTCATATGCTATAAAAATCCTCTAAAAAGAAATCGAACCAAAACACACACAAATACATTTCTATCTCACAAGTAAATAAATAAAAACTCTGAAAACTTTAGACTTTAACATATTCACATTTCAGTCATCTCCTCCACAGCTCAATCATCACCAGTTACAGATATTCTTCACTTGTCCCCACAGCTTCAGGAGCCACATATTAACGCCCATTAACCATAGAGAGTATCCTGACTGGCTGCATCACCGCCTGATATGGCAGCTGCACCGTCCTGAACCGTTAGGCTTTACAGAGGGAGGTGAAGTCTGCTTAACACATCACAAGGACAGAGCTACCATCCATGGAGGAACTCTACACCCAGCGGTGTAGGAAGAAGACCAACCGGATCATTAAAGACCCCTATCACCCCAGCCATAATCTGTTTTGCCTGCTGCCGTCTGGCCGCAGCATCCGGGCCCGCACCTCCAGGCCAGAAGACTTTTAAACTCCTCCAAACTGTCATAATTCCGTTAACTCTGAACCTAAGCATAATTGCACTATTGCACACACTTGCACTATTGTTTTTCTTTGTTTTCTTTAGGTAAATATATATTTAAGATATGTTTATTTTATTTCTATTTTAAATTTGTATATTCTATTTAATCTTATTTTGCTCTATATTTTGTTTGTCTACTTGTAATATTCTGAGCATTGCTATAAGAGAGCCTGTGACCCAAGCATTTCATTGCAAGCGACTGCTTAATGTAATCGTTGTGCATATGACAATTAACTCTTGAATCTTGAATCTCGTCTCAAGTCTGTCAGATATTGAATTTCTGGGGTCAACATCTTTCGGCACAACACCTGATATGCTATGTCTATATTTTTGTTCAGGTTGTATCCCATGATAGACTTTTCTCTGTCGGGCTGCCATGGCTGCATGGCCTCCTCATGAATCCTTCCAGCCTCAACAGAGTGACTTCCCTCAATGCAGATCCGCACCATCTCTGCATTCCTCATCCTGAGCTCTGCGAGATCCTTTGCCATACGTTCTCTTCCATATGCATCCACCTTCTTCCAGAACGTCAGGTTGAAATGTTTGTAAAGTTCCCAGTCGATGCTGTTCCACTGCAAGGCCTTTGCCCTCTGATCTGGGGTCAGTTTAGACACAGTGGTTTCCTTACGGGAGTTGAGCTTAAAGAAGAGGAGATCACTCATTTCCCAGCAAAGGATGTCCTTAAGCAGAATGAGCGATTCCTCAAAGTGCTCCGTGAGCATGACCAAGTGAAAACGCTCGTCAATGAGCCTGATGCTTTCCTCCACACGAGGGTCATCTGCATCCAGGGTGTTGTCCTGTCCGAAGTCAAAGAAGAGCAGGTTTTTCAGGAAGAAGGAGTTAAATTCATCGAGGCTGAAGTAGATGGTGGGATCCCGCAGGAACTCGGCCATCTTATCTTCACCTGGTATCCTCTTGGTCAGAGGAACAATATTTGCAAAGTAATGGAAAGCCGACTCAAAGAGCTGGGCAGGATCTCTCAGGATTGTGATGTATGTTGTGTCTCTGGGCAGCACTTTGGCCACCTCCGGTGCATTGAAGCGCATGTGGTTACACATGATGTTAAAAAACGTGCCAGATCTTAAGCCTTGAACGTATGTGTGCTGAAAGTGAGAGGGATAGAGGAAGCTGTAGTCACCGCTGATTGGGAAGGCAAATTTCAGTTTCCGCTTCTGTCCAAAGCGGTACAGGACGTTGAGGAAGGTGCTGCTCGCTGTTTTGTGGGTCTTCAGAAACATGATGTCCACTTTAGGAACGCAGACGTTATTGTCTTTCTGGGAGCCATTTGTGGTTGACTGGTTGCTGTGTTGGCCCAGTAGGAGAGCATGGGACTGAGGCACTGGAAGCCTGGAGGAAAAGTCAGCATGAGGAGATTACTTACTGTCGCCAATATCTATCAGGACAACTTCTCCTTCTACATTGAAAACAATAATACAACATGTATTTGTGTCCGGCAAATATAGTGAGCCAATACATGTGCTAAACATACTCTGAATAAGGTTACAGAACAAAGTAAAACAAATCTTGAATTTATTTATATATATATACACATATAATTATATCCAAAGGCTCTGTGTTCACACCTGATTTAACTGTTATTAGGCCATTAAACGGGTGTTATCAAGACAAATCTATCACATACATTTGGGCTTTTAGGAGCTTCCTACACTGTACCATCTCTGGTCATCGAAAAAAGAATGACCAGGGCTTGGAATAAGACATGCTCCTGGACAATGAGTATAATCTGTTATTCAACCCACCCCCCACAAAGAACACCACAGGAGGACTTTTCTTCAAAACACTATCGACCATCAAACTACTATAATCCTGATCCACCGTAACCCTCCACGGAGTTTCAGAGAAATCTATTGTGGGGTTTTTGCATAATCCTACACACAAACATGAAACTAATGCAGTCTGGACAGCCCTTATGGGAAAGCCTTAATTTACTGTCACCTTTGTTTTCCTTTTAAGTGTCAATATATGTTATGACATTGTCATTAGTTGCTACACTTCTGTTAAATGGAAACATTCTTACCCAGTTGGACCGAAGGAGTTGTGCAGTGTAGACAAACAGTAGAGCAGAGTCACACTGATGAACAAACCAGCCACAGTGAGACGGCTCGGCACCAGCTGCCACCACGGCCTCTGTTGGTTCTGGAGCATGGTAACGAAGATCACCTCATGAGAAGAGGAGGGAGTAAAAGACAAACACAATCTTTATAACACTTTTCCTCACAAATAACACAGTCTTTTTTGTATACTTAAAAATGAATAGACTTTCAGTACGAGGTTAATCAAGCTCCATACCTTCTGGGATTTAAAAAATGTAAATAACATTAAATTTAAATAAACTTACATGTAGGAGGAAACTCTGCCTGCTCAGCAACAGCTTGTGAGAGAGCGTTCATGACCTGAGGTGAAACCAACTGTGATAGGCTCTTTGTTCCTGAGCTTTAGAAAGACGTATGAGCTATAAAGAGAGGTAATAAACATCATAATAAAATTATAATTATGTGTATTGACTGAGCAGTGTAGCCTGCATAGCACCAATAAAAAACATATCCAATGATGCAAGTTCTTTTATCCCAAATATGAGAAGAGCCGGTCTCGGTTTGGTTCAATCAAGTATTTATTAAGAAGCAATGAAAAGGTTTGAAAAGTTACAGCAATGCAATGGGCATCCAAAGCACAACCCCCGGCCGTCTAGCGGCACCGGGCAGTCAAGAGTCGCATCGCACGGACGGACGGTTGTAATTTTTTATAACAGTAGGTAGAACAGGATTGGTCAATAACGAGGGGGAGTCGAGATTTGGTTCTTCCTTGATGGTGCGGAGGTGTAGTCCACCCTCTTGGCACTGGAATCAGGAAGTGATGAGGAGCAGCTTCCAGTCTCGCTCCTCCTCTGATAGTTGCTGGGCAAATCTTCACATAAACAAGCCTTGACTCAGCTGACACCTTGTGAATCGATGTTGTTGCTAATTGGAGTAAAGAATATTGTGTTCCTGCTATATCGGCTGTATGTTCTGTTTGTGTAAACATGCGCATCCTCCAAACAAAACAACGCCTTTCTGTCTTTCTGTCTTCATAAAAAGTCAGAAATGACAACAAGTTAAAATACAGTGTATTGTATGCCACAGATTCACAGTTCCCACAACAGGCAGCGGCTCTTATCAGACCTCTTGTCAAGACAGGTGTGAGACTGACCAGCGATGTGACCAACTTCAAGATTAACACTAAGCAGCAACAGTTATTATAAGTCATTGTGTGAAGGCCATATATCTGGCCCAAACTGCTCCTGCAATTGTTTAGAGTTCAGTTCTATTGCCATCTTCACAGACACACACACACATACAAACTAAAATTTAAAATCCAAACACAAACTGTGAATATAGTCATCATTAGCATTAGCAACTATTTAATGACTACCCTGGAAGAAATGTGATGAGTTTTGTGTCAAACTTCATTCCTTTACTCACCAAGAGCTGTTTCCTGTGGGGACGCATCACTGGTGTTAACTGTTAGTTTTCCTTCTGCAATATGCTAGCATGGTGATCTGTTCAGATTTCCCCTGGCCACACCCTCTGTCTAGAAATGAAGCCAAAATCTCCCGGGAACTAACGCTAGTCAGTTATTCAGCCTCAGCTGCCAGTCACAACATTTCCCCATGCTTTCATCAATCAGCTCATTAAAACGAAGAACACTGAAAATGGACAGAAACCATTTTATATTATTATTATTATTTGTGAATTTTGTTGAGAAATTGTTTGTATTGTATTGAGACTTCAGTTGACCGGCCTATGAACACAGCTTCAAAGATCAAGGGAAAAGTAAAGACGAAAGGAGGGACTCTTTGTGTTGCAGAGTTTTTTCAAATAATGCAACATCCAGTGGATTTTGTTCATTATAATTGTTAAAATTGATCCACTGAAACTGGTTTTATTCAACATGCAACACAGCACACGTCTCTTTTTTTCAAACGCAGCAGTTTAAAGACAGTTATCTTTTTTAATCTTATCTTATCTTATCATTCTTTTATTGTTAATTTTCAGGTTGTTTCTCATTTATTCTTACATTTTAGCAGTTATTAATTACTGAAAATCTCCTATTTCTGTGAAAGTCTAAATCTAGTGTGAGCACCTCTTGAGAAACAGTAGGCAGTGACATCAGTGACTTGAAAAGCAGCAACATGTGCTCCTGCTAATTTCCATAATTTGAACATAATTTGCAGTGATATAATTTGATAGTATGTCGGTGGTGATCCACCCGTCGGTAAAACTAAAGGGAAAAACGGAGACAACAACATTAGAACCAAAGGTAATTTTACTGATGAGGATGAGAGAAGAGCACGAGGGAAGAATAACACAGAAGCACTTTGTTGCTATCAGGCATACGTTACAGTAGCCTACGAAAAATAAATAAAGGAAATAAAGTATCTGGAAAATAATTATTTATTAGACTTTCTTTGACTAAATACCTCAGCTGCTTGCCCCTGAAGAAGCAGTCATGTAATGAATATGTCATATCCTATAAAAATCCTCCAAAAAGAAATCCAACCAAAACACATACATTTCTTATTTGGTGGTGTCTCACTGCTATGACCTTGACAAACAGGGTGTATGCCCTTATTCGGTGATGTTTTGTCCAACTGCTACAGCGGAGGGACACAGCAGATGGACACAGATGATGATTTCATGTCTTTTTTTCAGATTATGTTTTATGAAACGCTTCTTTTTATAAGCTCTGGCTTTTGTGAACTTGTGCCCAGTTCCACTTTGAGCACCCGTAATTGTTGTGTAACCTCGGCAGAGCTAACTATTAAAAAGACTCAAAGTCAACTCCAGTCTGAGAATTTCATTATTTCAAATCTCAAGATGAATTTCCATCACAAACTTGGCGCCACAAACAGGATCCCTTGAAAGATCATCTGGACCCGAGAAGTTTTCGGTGGCTGATCAACCGGGAGAGAAAAAATCTTCTGCCTCTATCTCCAACACTGTTGGTAGAAGATAGAAGATTTTTTCTTCTGCCTCTATCTCCAACACTGTTGGAGATAGAGGCAGAAGATTTTTTCTTCTGCCTCTATCTCCAACAGTGTTGGACCAACAGTGAAGAGAAGGGAGGGCTGCAATAACTGGGGTTCCGGACCTTCTTCACAGGGATCCAAAGACCTCTCTTTGGTCATCTTATATCTGGTGAGATGTTGAAATTCAGATTCCTTATGACTGTTTAGGTGATTTCTCTAATACAAAATCCAACATAGGAAATAACACATTTAATGGGTTTTATTTGGAACGGGTGTATTAGTCATTAGTGATTATTGTGGATTAATGATATAAATCTGACCAGTCCTCGTGGCAATCATCCTAGTTGAAGGCATTTTTCCTGTTTTTCTGGAGAAAAAAAACAAGGATTCGTGGAGACGTCCACGTCTTAAATTGAGTTTTAAAAGGAAATTGTAGATGTGCACGATTACATACACTTAATTGAGAAGGATGAGTTACAAGGGAAGTCAGGGACTTAAAAACCCAGAAAGTCCAAATGGTGGGCCAAACTACGGCCCGTATCAAATTCTAAAGGTACAATGGACCATGGCCCACTGTATTGCATTTCTTAGTTTAAACACTAGGGGGCGCCAAACTTACTAATAAATTCAGTCAATTAAAGTTGATGACAATTTGTTAGCAAGCCCAATAACTTATTTGTGTAATAAGCTTGAAATATCCACATCCCCTATTTCTCTTCTTGTCTCTCCCTTCATACAGGACAATGAAGGGGGATCAGCTTCCTAAGAACCAATCTGACGCTGTCACTGAGAGAATGACCTGCCAACCTTATTGTAAAAAATAAAATGAAAATCTACTAATGGAGAGCTATGATGGAGGCTTTTTTTTTCTTCAAACATGTTCAATTATCAAACGTAATTTACCTGCATTTGATTGATTTTGCCAATATAATTGCATTAGAAGTGAGGCAGTCACGTCTAGTCCTTCGTATATTTTTCTGTATGTGGCCCTCGGGAAAAAAGGTTTGGGCACCCCTGTTCTAGAACCTCTCCCTGGTGGATGTGACTCTCTACGTATGCAAAGTGCGTAGGTTGAAGTCTCGTCGATATTCTTCTATGATTTGATGTTTTTTATTGATGTTTGTTATGGTGTTTCTTGATTATTTTCGTTAGTGATCGTATTTTTATTGATGATGGAAGGGGGAAGTGTGCTGTAAAATGCCACTAACCAGGTGTCTCACTGCTGACAGGAAGGAACCCCTATTTGGTGGTGTCTCACTTCTATGACCTTGAGAAACAGGGTGTATGCCCTTATTCTGTGATGTTGTCTCCAGCTGTTACAGCAGACGGACACAGCAGATAGGCACAGATAATGATTTCATGTCTTTTTTCATGTCGTTTTATGAAACGCTTCTTTGTATAACTTCTGGCTTTTGACAACTTGAGGCCAGTTCCACTCTGAGCATCTGTGCTTGTTGTGTAACCTCTGCAGAGCTAACTTTTAAAACGACTCAAAGACAACTCCAGTCTGAGAATTTCATTATTTCAAATTTCAAGATGAATTTCCATCACACTATTTATTTCTATTTAAAGTAGCCAACAAAGTAACCAACGGATTTGAGAAAAAAAAAAAATGCAAATCACACAATATGACACATTTTGATACGTATATTATATTGAAATGGTAACACACATACACACACAGCAGTTTAAAAACATGTTATAATATATACATTACCAGCAGATTACTGTTAGGGTAGATAACATCACATTACAAGTAAATTAATAAAAACGTACAACTTTACATATTCACGTTTCAGTCATCCCCCCACAGCTAACTCATCACCAGTTAATGATATTCCTTACATATCCCCACAGCTTTGTGAGCCACATGTTAACCCCCAAGTCTGTCAGATATTGAATTTCTGGGGTCAACATCTTTCGGCACAACACCTGATATGCTTTGTCTATATTTTTGTTTAGGTTGTATCCCAAGATGGACTTTTCTCCGATGGGCTGCCATGGCTGCATGGCCTCCTCATGAATGCTTCCAGCCACAACAGAGTGACCTCCCTCAATGCAGATCCTCACCATCTCTGCATTGCTCATCCTGAGCTCTGCGACATCCTTTGCCATACGTTCTCTTCCATATGCATCCACCTTCTTCCAGAATGTCAAGTTGAAATGTTTGTAAAGTTCCCAGTCGATGCTGTTCCACTGCAAGGCCTTTGCCCTCTGCTCTGGGGTCAGTTTAGACACAGTGGTTTCCTTACGGGAGTTGAGCTTAAAGAAGAGGAGATCACTCAACTCCCAGCAAAGGATGTCCTTAAGCAGAATGAGCGATTCCTCAAAGTGCTCCGTGAGCATGACCAAGTGAAAACGCTCGTCAATGAGCCTGATGCTTTCCTCCACACGAGGGTCATCTGCATTCAGGGTGTTGTCCTGTCCGAAGTCAAAGAAGAGCAGGTTCTTCAGGTAGAAGGAGTTAAATCCATCGGCGCTGAAGTACAAGGTAGGTTCCCGCAGGAACTCGGCCATCTTATGTTCACCTGGTATCCTCCAGGTCAGAGGAACAATATTTGCAAAGTAATGGAAAGCCGACTCAAAGAGCTGGGCAGGATCTCTCAGGATTGTGATGTATGTCGTGTCTCTGGGCAGCACTTTGGCCACCTCCGGTGCGTTGAAGCGCATGTGGTTACACATTATGTTAAAACACATGCCAGATCTGAAGCCTTGGACGTATGTGTGCTGAAAATGAGAGGGATAGAGGAAGTCGTTACGACTGTTGGGGAAGGCAAATTTCAGTTTCTGCTTCTCTCCAAAGCGGAACAGGACGTTGAGGAAGGTGCTGCTCGCTGTTTTGTGGGTCTTCAGAAACATGATGTCCACTTTAGGAACGCAGACGTTATTGTCTTTCTGGGAGCCATTTGTGGTTGACTGGTTGCTGTGTTGGCCCAGTAGGAGAGCACAGGACTCAGGCACTGGAAGCCTGGAGGAAAAGTCAGCATGAGGAGATTACTTACTGTCGCCAATATGTAATTCTCCTTCTACATTGAAAACAATTATACAACATGTATTGGTGTTCGGCAAATAAATTCAACACAAATCTATCACATGCATTTGGGCTTTCAGGGGCTTCCTACACTGTAATACAAAGAAAGACCCACAAAGACTGTACACTGTTTCCCCAACAATGGACCCTGGATGGCTGAGGACATCATGGATCACGCAACAAGGAGAAGGCTGCCTTCAGGAGCAGGGACAAGGAGGAGCTGAAGAAGGTTCAGATTGAACTGAGTGAAAGATCACATATTACAGGAGGAATCTGGAGCGAAAACTCCAGAAAAACAGCATGAAAGACTTCTGGAGCGCTACGAGAACCATCTCTGGTCATCGAAAAAAGAATGACATGGGCTTGGAAGGAGACATGCACCTGGACAATGAGTATAATATGTTCTTCAACCCATCCCCACTAAGAGCACCACAGAAAACCACAAGAAGGCTTTTCTTCAAAACACTATCGACCATCAAACTACCATAATCCCCTGATCCACCCTACCCCTCCACGGAATTTTATGGAAATCTTTTGTGTAGATTTTGCATAATCACCTGCAGTCTGGACAGCCCTTATGGGAAAGACATCATTTACTGTCATCTTTGTTTTCCTTTTAAGTGTCAATATATTTTATGACATTGTTATTAGTTGCTACACTACTGTTAAATGGAAACATTCTTACTCAGTTGGACTGAAGGAGTTGTGCAGTGTAGACAAACAGTAGAGCAGAGTCACACTGATGAACAAACCAGCCACAGTGAGACGGCTCAGCACCTGCTGCCACCACGGCCTCTGTTGGTTCTGGAGCATGGTAACGAAGATCACCTCATGAGAAGACTAGGGATTAAAAGACAATCACAATCTGTATAACACTTCTCTTCAAAAGTAATACAAACTTTTTTGTATACTTAAAAATTAATAGAATTTCAGTACGAGGTTAATCAAGCTCCAAAGCTGCTGGTATAAAAAAATTAAAAGAAGCTCAAATTAATAATTGTCTCCTGTTTAGCATGGAGAGAAATGTCTCCATTTTGTGTTGTGTGATTACCATAGACTGTATGGTTATTACATGTTTTGTTTTTCTCTGTAGTGTTAGTCTTGAATATTTTTAAAGTCATCAGAATTTATAAGCCATGTCATAAAGATTAACTTTCAATTTGAAACCAGAGGGCAAAGTCTGCACTAGAATAAAGCACTTAGGATGAGATCATCTTCATCTGTTTTTATATCTTAAAATGTGTGACCATTGAATAGCGCAGCATGTAATATTTTTAAAGTTTTTTTATAAACTAAAAACGTAAAGTAAATATCGTGTTGCTACAGAAAGCTGCAGTCTACTGCATTAGCTACATTACTTTGAGCGGACTGAAATTAACACATCTATTGTAACACATGAATTGTGTTGTTGAGTTTTTCAATCATTACATTACATTACATTTCATTCAGCTGACACTTTTATACAAAGCGACTTAGAATAAGTTCATTCAACCATAAGGGTACAAGCCCAGAACAACAAGCTCTGGGTTTCTTAAATTTTCTTCAAAAAAATGCCAAACTACAAAGTGGTCAATGTCAGGGCCATCATTACCAAATTCACACTTTTTTTCAAATGTCCACATTAATTCAATTCTGTTTTTACGAATCTGCACAAGAAGAGATACAAAATGTTGATTTGCAAGCAAAAATAAAAAACTAAAACCTACCATGTGTGTGACATGTCAGTCGCTGGGCAAACACATTGAATATCCAGCTACAGCCAGGATCCCTTATCTTTATGTGGCTTTATTTATGGCTTCCCTTGTTGTTGCCTGGATGATTATCTGAGCATTAACTTCCCTAGTGACCAAATCAGATAGCATATCAGCTGTTATGTCTAACGTGTGGAGGAGGACAGAGGGAATTTTTTTCACATTGTTTGAATATATAACCAAATTCAATGGTTTAAATATATCTGCCGCTGTATTTCAGCTTTTTATCAAATGCTGTTTCTCTAAAGAATCACTCTGTAGCTCCTGAATCTACCAAGAATGTCATTGGGTTCTGGTACTAGTTTACATGCATCATGATCAAAACGTGCATACACACCTTCCTGAGATTGTGCATTTGACTGATGTTTTTTATCAGTTGCTGTTAGAATCTTCTGAAATGTAATTATTCTTGTTTAAGTTTGCGTCAGTGTTGGTGTGCTCACGTGCTCGCAGGCCTCCCTCTTCACGTGCAGAGTTGATAATGCACCCAGTGATGTTCAGCTCGAACCCATTGACCTGCAGTCTGGTACTGGCAGAGCACTATCCGTCAATATCACTGCTGGAGTTTTATTCTTTTCTCAAAGAGGAGAACATTCCACACATGAGGAGGCATGCTCTGTGATGAAGTTGAACAAATCCCGATAC
This sequence comes from Limanda limanda, assembly GCF_963576545.1. Lineage (NCBI taxonomy): Eukaryota > Metazoa > Chordata > Actinopteri > Pleuronectiformes > Pleuronectidae > Limanda > Limanda limanda. Next base: position 20,988,945 of record NC_083637.1, on the reverse strand, counting down.
AGATCCTCTCTCAATGACGATCATCTGTCAGCTGTCCTCGCATGTCCACCTCAGACATTCAACTGATCTTTGAAATACTGAAAAAAACAGGCATATTTTGTTCACGATAGTTGTTAAATAGTGATATAATGTTGGCTTTATTACTATTTCTGCTTCACTTTTCATTGTCGAATCACAACATTTAGTCCTACCAGTAGTAGCTTATCAAAGTTGACAGCAGATCAGTGTTAATTTTGGCAGCTATTTTTGATTTAGTCTTAGTCTTAGTCTTTTGACGAAAATGCATATTAGTTTTAGTCTAGTTTTAGTCATTTTTATCCTTCTTAGTTTTAGTCTAGTTTTAGTCGACAAAAACAAATTACATTTTAGTCTAGTTTTAGTCGACGAAAACAAATTACATTTTAGTCTAGTTTTAGTCGACGAAAACAAATTACATTTTAGTCTAGTTTTAGTCACATTTAATAGCCACATTAAACTCCTTATCTGTTGCGTCTACAACTGCATACTAGTCTAGCTTGCAGTACTTAGGTTGTCCATTAGATGTCCCTCCTATAGGTCTATAGCAGGGGTCGGCAACCTTTACTATCAAAAGAGCCATTTTGCCCCCTCTTCCCCCAAATAAAATTTGTCTGGAGCCGCAAAACATATTTGATAATAAAGCTGATAAAATTGTATATAAAGTTATACTATACTAATCTGTAGATTATTGCATTTATGAAATTATAGAACAACAATAAAGAAAACTGTTGACATTTTATTTATTTTTACCTGTTACAACAAAGGGAAACACCAAATGCTTATGAAGAGGAGAAGAAAATACACAGGCAAGTGTAGGCCTACTTTGAAATAAATTAAACGCAGAACTATGTAGGGTTATTTGAGTCATCCCCATATTTGTGGGAAATGTATGAAATAAGAAGTACCCTATTTTGAAATAAATAAAAACATATAGCTGCAGCCTATATATTTTAGTTGGCGTTGGCGAAATGTGAAAACAAAAAAGTGAAAGCAGATCAGACCGGAGGAGGAAACTGAAGCTCGGTAGAAACCAGCTGCAGCCTCTGCTCTGATCCAGAAGCTGCGGCGCTGATCTCAGAGCAGCTGAGACCAGAGAAACTCTGTGTTTTCACTGTTTCCATAGTTAAGAAGCAGCCGGGGAGTCAGTGAGCGGCCTGCTCCACATGAACGAGCTCTGATCTCACTGTCTCTCTGAGCGAGTGCGCGGGGGCGGAGCCTCGGGACCGGTGCGCTGTCTGACAGACAGACACACACGCACACACACACACACACACACAGACACACACACCCGCCGCTCCGGGTACTTCATGACGGCCTTATACGATTATGTTTTTAAAAATTGTTGTGACTTAGTCAACCGCCAACATTTTCGTTTCGTCTCGTCTCGTTAACGAAAATTAAAATAGATTTCGTCATAGTTTTTATTTTCAAAGATACATTTCGTTACGTCTTCGTCTCGTCTTAGTCATGGGAAAAGGGGCGTTAACGAATAATTTTCGTTATCGTTATCGTCAACGAAATTAACACTGCAGCAGATCAAATTAATGTTGAACAGAATAGAGTTCAGGCTATCGGTCCGGCCCTCCACGACTGTCCCTGTTACTCATGTGGCCCCCAGGGAAAAGTAAATGCCCAACACTGAATTAGAGGGACTTGAACTCTTATGGTGTTCAGTGCAGATAAGGCGTTCTCTTTTTTCTCCCTGACACTGAATGAATAACTAAGGCAAAGAGTATTTTTACCAAACCACCGACATTTATCCGTGCATTCACCACAACCTTAATAAAGTAATTGCATTAATGTAGAGCAGGATGTCAGTATTCACACCTGTCGGACTCGGTCCCATCCGGACCAGACAGCGTGTTCGTTGATTCGAGGTTCAAGTGGGAAAGGTTAATAATTTAGACAAGTTCAATGTTTAAAAGTTTCACAGTAATACGTTTATTGCATAAAAACAATACTTACAGAGAGTCTCTGAGGTTCTGCGGGACACGTCACCAGGTTCACTGGATCATGTCACAAGTCCACAGTATTTGTAAAAGACATAGGGTGCAACACAGAGGCTGTTCTTTTCTTGAGGGCCCTAAGCAATTGGCCAGATGTATACTGTCTCCTCAAAGTGCAGTTTTTTGCAAGCATATAACTTGGGAGAAAGTCCACTCCAGCAGGTGTCCCACCATTGTGCCCTTATCAAGCAGGGAGTCTCTCACAGTGGAGAGACACAGCAGATTCGACTTAGAGGAGGATTTCATATCTTTTTCTCATAATATTTCATGAAATAGTCCATTGTGTTAGTTCTGGCACGTCCTCTCTCCTTCCTGAGAATCTGTGCTTTCATTATCTCAAATCTCAAGATGAATTTCCTTCTCACACTTTTCTCCAAGTTGTATTTTGCAGTCAGATTGACACTCAGATGGTTGCGCTCTGTGTCTGACCCTGCATCTGAGTCAAGAAGTTATACATCACTCCAATTAAAAGAAACAGTTGTAGTATTGTTGATTCTATAGACTATACAGCTAATATTGATTCACAGGATATAAATGTAGGTAAAATATAGTAAAATATACTCATAAGATAGAGAACAAAACAGCAAAGCTCTGATACAAAGGATGCAGCTTTTAAATATTTGATTGTCCAACTACAACATTTCTGAGATAATGACATTTTCACTTTCACATTTTGCCATATGAAATAAATAAATACCCCAGAAAACAAAAAGAGGAAAAAGTCTGCAAAGTCTATTTAATTACATTCATACATTTTTTGTCTTCGTCTAGCAATAAGGAGAAAAACTTACTATTTTATTAAAAATTAAATTAAAAAAAGTCATCTTAGAACACTTTGTATATTTGATAACGTCTAGTTCAAGAGTTGTAATTCTATTTCACAAGTTGACCTTAAAGTTGTATTTAGTTTAAAACACATGATTTATTTGCTCCTCACTGTGTATCTCTTTGGTATTAATTTGTATCTTATGAATATATTTGGTGAAGAAGAAAATAATTTTTGATGTGGGTGTCAGTAAATGTCAAATTGTTGGTCATTATATAATTTTCTCTTGTTTGTTTGACTTTGTTTGCAAGTATCAGCATCTGTTAGTGAGTTCATTAGAAAAATTATTCAAAGTACTACTGTTTATCTTAAAACTACAAGAGTTCATGTTAATTTGACCTTTTTCCGTCTATTGTATCTCTCTGTTTAATGTGTTCAGCAAATATGTGGCAGTTGGGTCACAGTGACCTCTGCTGACATACATGTGTAATAACAGGGCCATGGTTGTTACTAAGCATGGACAAGCAGTGTAGTGCCAGTTCACAATTCATTCAGATGAAAATGAACTAGTTCACGTTCATTTGTTGCATTTTTTATTGGGATGATTTAGGTGACAAACTAATGATCATGTGCTTAGTTATTAATCGATGGGGTCGGTTCATGTCTGCATGTCGCTCCGCTCACTTCAATCAGGACTCACTAACACTGAGTCCTGATTGTGAGCCTCACGTCTCGTGTTGTACTGAGCACAAAAATAATTACTGCTGCCATTACTGGAAACTGAAAATGTAAAGATGTAATTGTATTGACTTCAAATTTGTATGATTGTCATTGTTTGTAGTGTTGCTGTTATAATGTAATTAAGTATGCTATTACTTTTTATTTTTATTAAGTCAGAAAAGTGTTGGTATGAGTTGGTCTAATAGTTACACAGCGGTTTAGTTGAAACCCAGATTGGGGTGCTTTGTTCCGTGTGTATTTACTCTGTGATCACTGGTTACATTGCCATTGTAGTTGGTGCTGGCATGACCTTCATCATGCAGACCCACTGTCCCTGGGTTCAAATATTGGTACAACCACCACAGCCATCCTGGCAGCCATGGCTAGTCCTGGAGACCCAGTAGCTAATGCTCTACAGGTCAGAAATTAACATGAACACATATAGAATATAGAATACATCACACTCTGGTATCCAATCCATTACACCCACGTCCCCATCCAGCTGGCTGCAGGTCCGGGCAACATCACTGTCTCCTACCGCTGGTTTGCAGCTGTCTACATCATCTGCTGCTTGTTAAATAGGTTACAGGCTGTGGCAGTTGATCATGCCACAGGGCTCTCACCACAACAGCCAGAGACAAACCATTCAGGTTTTAGCATTTTATTTAGAGACCAGATGCAAATATACACTTAAATACGACATAAATCCAGCACCTTCTAAGCTTTGCAGCTTTGCTCTCTCCAGTCTTTTCAGGTCCTTGTGTCTGTCTCTGAGTGTCCCTCCTGTGCTGGCATCGACATCTTCAATAATGACGTCAGTGTCATCATGTGCTTTCAAGGTGTGGCAGTACACTAGACTAGAGGATGACACCGGGGTCTCACCACAGCAGCCAGATACAAACCACTCGCTATTCAGTCTTGATGACTGCAGCCACCTGACCCTTCAACATGGAGTTGAGCAGCGTGAAGATGAGGAACAGGCAGAAGTAGAGCACGGTCACAGATAGAACCAGCCGGATCAGACCCACCGCCAGGTCGGGAAGATTCACATCCACGAAGACGTGTTTACCTGAGGTCACACAGAAAATACACACACAAATACTGGGTTAAAAAAAAATCTGGGTTTTTAACTGAACCGCTGGGTAACTGTTAGACCAACCCATACCAACACTATTCTGACTCAATATAAATAAATAGTAGTAATGACATACTTAGTATTATAATGTTTATAAACAATTATATTATAAACAACAACACCACATTACATTGATCCAGTGAAGTCAAAACAACGACATTTTTACATTTGTAAAATGTGTTAATCATTAAGGTAATAATGATGATCTTAATGCCAGTAATATTACATTTGTAATAACTTTTACACAAATGGACTTTTGAAAATTTTATTCTTCAGTATGTTGCATCTTTCTCTTTTCAGCTCCACAGAAATCATTCAGTGTCTGCCAGATTTCTTCAAACCGCTTCAGCTGCGTATTATAGACAAACAACTGCCCTGAGGCTCCAACAGACCAATATTTACCTCCATATTACTGCACTGTGGGGGCCTGCAAACCAAAGGCAGCAGAGCACCAAGGGGAGCTTAGAGGGAGCTCAGAGGAATATCACTGAGTTGTTATAAGACATATAAACTCCACTGAGAGATGTCTTTTTTAGTTTCCTGTAACCATATCAACGTTATGACCAGAAAAAAAAAAACAATATTGCAGCTAATGGCTACATACATGCTGGATGTGTTTCCTGATCCGACAGCAGCGTTGCAGCAGATTCCGCAGGGCGCCCTGGGGAGTGAATGAAAGATAAGAAAGAGGGAGGAGAGGTGATAAACTCATATTTAGACTGGTGCTGAAAAACACCACAAAGCAACAGAAAATGAAAAACAATCTTCCACTTGCGAACCAAACACCAACCTTGCATATGAATGGAAAGAATACGAGAAATCATAACCGTGGCTTTAATAATAACCACATCCGGAACGTGAATTATTCATGAGCTGTGCATCCTCTGTGTGTGAGGGAGCGGGGAAGTTATGGCCTATATCTCCTTGCCTGCTCCAATATTTTCTCATTAAGCCGATGGGTGAGGAACAATGATCAAATTCTTTATTTTTTGGCAACACTCAATCCTCTACTCAAAGCTATCTGTTCTCTAACAAAATCCAGGCTTCTGGAATTGGGGAGGGCAGGAAACAAAGGCTGTTTTTGGTTGAGAGGCAGCAGTCGTGACGACAGAACGTGGGCCAATGTTTACTCATCTTGGGAATGAAAGGCTCCTCTGACTTTGCAGTGGATTTAGAAGTTAGACAAGCATGTCCAAACACACACACACACAGCCATGAAGACAAATAAAGCCCACAGACTCGATTCCTCCTCATTTCCCCGTCTCCCCTCCTGTCTCCTTAATTAGTTGGCCTCTTTTGTTCTTCCCACCTCTGTTAGTTTTCCTCAGTTCTCTTGCTGCCTGTCCTGCTTTCGAAGCGATATATTACTTTGCAGCAAGATTTCACAGAGTTTCAACTTCGGGACATCAGCATTCAAATGAGTCAGACTGAAGGAACAAGCTGTGGTTTTCATTTGAAGCTGGAGAGAAGTTTGACTGGTCAGTGAACATAACCATAATCAAAGATCAGTGTTTTAATTCTATGTGCTTACAAATAGTTTTCTGGACCCCAAGGTGGTCAGTTTCCTAATTTTTTAAGTGAACTTCAGTTGTTATAATCTAAATTGTCACATTTTTTTTACTTTTTCTTTATTAAAACCTGATTGATTCAACATTGACATTTTTTAAGGGTGTGCAGGAAGACATTGATAAGAGCATCTTCAGTTATTTCACATGGAGAACACAAAATACTGCAGTGACAGTATAGGTGATAAGAAAATTAGTTTGTGCACTGCTCTTGACTGAAAATTATATTTATAAATAAAAACGATCATTCCTTGACTACATTTTGGAAAAATTGCTTTTTAGGCTAAAGCAGTACATCACAAACTCGACAACTTACAAGTAATAAATCACACAGTGTAGCTCTCCAGCAGGGCTGGACTGGGAGAACAAAACGGCCCGGGCATTTTTTGGCTCAGACCGGCCCACATAATTAGCGGAGCACATCTGCCATTAAATTGACGTAACTTATGTCAAATATATCACAACAACCTGTAATGGAGAATAATTGATCATTTAGTGTACATGATCACACCATTAAGGATCAACACATAAGCACAATGAAACTTCTGAAAAGAAGTCAGAAAATGACTTGAGTAAAAGTTTTAAGTAGCTCATATTAAAAGTACTTAAGTATCAAAAGTATCTGGTGTTGAAATGTACTTAAGTATCAAAAGTACAAGAACTAAAATTAAAAATGCAAAGTGCTTTTTATAGTAGGTCTATACAGACACAAAACAACCCAAAATGTTTCTCCTCAAGATTTATCTCAACTGACTGAAAAATTACAACAACAATATGCATATAATGTATAATTTTACCAATTTTGAACCGTAGATGCTGAGGTTCAAATAATAATGGACCAGTGCATCTGAACTTCTAATTAACTATAAACAAGTGCCTCTTGTGTCTGCCCAAGAACATTAATAAACCACAGTATAACCACTATACTATAGGCACACAAAATAAGACACTATCTCTTATCCTATTCTAGAGGAAGTAAAAGTCGTAACAAGATTTCTGAAGGTGAAAACCTGCGGAGGGATAGACCAACCTCTCGCGCTGCACCCCCCCCCCCCCCCCCCAACGGCAAACACGCCACCGGACCTGCACATCTCAGGAGGGAGGGGGCAGCGAGTGAGTGAGTGAGTGAGTGAGTGAGTGAGTGAGTGAGTGAGTGAGTGAGTGAGAGAGAGAGAGAGAGAGAGAGAGAGAGAGAGTGAGAGAGAGAGAGAGTGAGAGAGAGAGAGAGAGAGAGAGAGAGAGAGAGAGACGTGGGTAGAGGCATGCGACGCCAACCTCCGCTGCTCAAGTAACGAGCCAGTTTGGGCTGGTGAACCCGGCACAACATAGGTCCGTCAGTTTGGCACATTTAGCAGCCTCCACCTCCAGAGACTTCAGCTTTTTTTCCCGATGCTTCTCAGCGCCACCCGGGCGTTTTTTTACTCTTATTATCCATTAAGTTAAGTTTCTGTCTCAGCAGCAGCCCGTCCCGCGACTCCCTCCGCCATAGCCATGAGGTCCCGCCCCCGGTTTGTGTTGTGATTGACAGCACTGTCAGGGCTCTCTGAGCCTGTCAGCCCATGATTGATTGACAATGACAAACAATAGACCAATAATATGTGTCGATGCTGGCAACACACTGCTAGCCCTCTGTAGCCAAGTGGCCGGCCCAATTGGAGGGAATTCAGACAGGAAGAAGAGAAAAAAAACAAAACAACAACATAGCGGACCAGACCGGCCCACATTGGGTCAACGGCCCACCGGGATTATGCCCGGTATGCCAGATGGCCAGTCCACCCCTGCTCTCCAGCTACATTTCAATATAAGTCTACACTGAATTTCTGTTCGACTCTCACTTCATTATTCAGCGGTTTTCACTGACTCATTTTTCATTTTGATGAATCGGGAGATATGGGTTACATTTGAGGGATCTGGAAATATACAGATCAGCTTGTGTTTTTTTTTTACTTAATCATTATTTTTTAAGATATTAAGTCATCTGTCTTACTTGGTCAACACGTTTGAAAAAGTGGGAGGGAATGTCATTTATAATGAGTTTAATATCACAGGAATATTATCGTCATTACTATCTCCATCAATGTGACTACATCCTATATTTAGAGGATCTAAAATATTCATATCATCGCAAATGTATTCTCTCTCTCTCTGTGTCTCTCCCTCTCTCACACACACACACACACACACACACACACACACACACACACACACACACACACACACACACACACACACACACAACGTTAATGTCATGACATTGATTTACATCCATTTCCTAAAACTTGCCCTTTAACCTTACACTATAACTCAAAGGCTCGGTGCGTAGGATTTTGTGCCATCTGGTGGACAAGCTGCATATTACAATCAACTCCTCACCTTCCCAGTGTGAAGGTGAATGAGAAAAGTCCTCTCTAGAGCCAGTGTTCGGGTTTGTCCTTTATGGGCTATTGTAGAAACATGGTGGCCTCTGTGGAAAATGACCCACTGCTGATATAGATATAAAGGGCTTGTTTTGTCAGGTGATGGTTCATGGGATGGGAACAGGGTCACTATTATTTTGTGCCTGTGAAAAGTGTTTTTGTTGTAAATCTCCTTATTGTGTTTAAAAATTTGCCCTTTTACACATGCACAAAATATTTCAACTAGGCCAAAACTTTTTTTTACACAAAATGCGCTTAACTTTTTCACATCTAAATAAAGTTTTCTACAGCTACAAAATGTTTACATAAATATAAAGTCTTTCTACATCTTTAAAACGTGTTCACATACAGAACACGGTGATGGACAACTAAATCATTATTTCACAGGCACAACATATTAGTTACCTTAATTCGACATCATAAATATACGTTAAAGAAAGCTAAATTATGAATGTTATGTCCCATTTCTGATAGTAGATCCCAGAGTGCTTAACCTGACAAACATTCAAAACATATGTTCATCCTATTGTTCACTTTACCAAAAAGGAAGACAAGTCCCTGTAATGACCGTGTAAACAGATTTAGGTCACTCTTTAGGTCATACACACACACAACACACACACACACGAACACACACACACACACACACACACACACACACACACACACACACACACACACACACACACACACACACACACACACACACACACACACACACACACACACACACCCACACACACACACTCACACAGTGCATGTAGGTTAACAGCTGCTGAACATGGGGCTGTTAAATATTTCAGGACAAACACATATTCTCTCACCGGGCTCCCTCACCTGCTGCCGTGCTGGGAGGTGTTATGGTGAAAAGCACATCCATGACTTATTAATGCCACAGAGAAGGATGTCGACTGACGAATGATGGAAGGAAATAATAAGAATCTGGGCTCATTATGAAGTGAGGGATTGTAATTGGTGTTATATGTGTGTGTGTTTGTCCCAGTGTGCTCATTAAGACTCAGTTCAATAGTTTTTGATGAGGTCACTCAGGTCTTAAAGTTACTTTAATAAACAAACTTCTCTCAGTATTTCCGGTCTTTCTCTCTCACATACTCAATCTCTTATACCGGCCACTTTCTATTGCCATCTTTCTTATTTATTTATACAACCGATTCCTTGTTTGATTACGAGGATTCCTCACTCAACTTTTTATTTGTTCACAAAACTTTTATGACATGCAGAACTGCCTTAGAGTGTGTCCATGGCCAACGTCTAATCTTCATTCAGGATTTGTTAAAGTTGATTCCCTGCAGCCCAAAGACTTGCAGGTCGTGTTGCCTCTGTTGTAGACTACACTCATATAGTTCTCTATGTTGTGACCTATAGGGCTAGGAATCACAGCATCGGGAAAAACCAGACAAAGACAGGAGGTACATGCTAAGGGGAGAACAAACTAAATGTGACAATCTAATTAAAAGTGCAGTATAGAGAATCTTGACACTTTTGTGGCTATTGACTATTAGTCTATACTGTAATTTAGATCCTAAATTAATCTTGACAGAGACCCACACAAGTGCATCATGGGAGGGCCTCTGCTTGAGAACTATTTGAAAATACAATGTTCTGCCTTTTTCAGCAAATTAGCGATACCTGCTAATTTCTTTCTGTCAGATTGTTTGTTTGAAGTGAGAAATGTTCAAGTTGAATTTGCCACACATTGTGTTATTTGTTCATTTGTGGGATCCTGTCGCGTTACACACCAAACACACACTGTGGCTGGATAGTTCAGCTCCAGGCCTGACAGTCCAGAGATAAGTTTGGGTCTGGTCAGCAGTATTCTTGTCGCTGTGTAGTGAGGGTCATGGCAGCCGTAAGACTTTGAAGCTGGCAGTAAAACATTATGGACGCAGCACTGGATAGAGGAGGCAGGAGGTGAGTAGTTATTACTGTGCCAAAGGAAGGGGAGTTGGAGTCGGCAGAAAAAGGTGCTGTGGGAGTATCTCCTTGAGAAAATTGAAGGTGTTAAACACTCTTGTGAAATACAGGCTACACAGCTGCACTGTCATCTAACTGCAACTCCGGATGTTTTCTGAGAGAACGCATGTGACCTGGTCAGACATATTTTTTTATTAATTGAAAGATTTTTACGAGTGAAATACACAAAACAAGAGGATGTAATGACGGAGGAAGAAATTATCAGTATTATAAAAGTGATGTATGTGATTTTACGCTCTGATAGTTTTATTTCTCCATACACATATTTTTATCTGACTTTGATCATTTTTCTTCTTAGTCTTCTCTGTATCTATCTCTAACTCCTGCTCCCATATTATCTCACTATCCTTCTCCCTCTCTTCCTTTTCTACACACACACACGCACGCACGCACGCACGCACGCACGCACGCACGCACGCACGCACGCACGCACGCACGCACACACACACACACACACACACACACACACCTCTCTACTCTCCTTGTCGCCTAAACACCTCCTTCTTTACCTTCCTGTCCTCCCATCCCTCTATCCCAGTTTTATCTGTTCCTCATTGCTTTGTCCTCCTGTAATACTCTCTCTCCCTCTCTTGCTTTATCCACCTGCCTCTTTCATTCATTTACTTTCCGGTATTTTTCCTCCTTCTTCTTCACTCTCATATTCTACTTCTCCAATTGTCCCCAGCTAATGGCATTTATACCATTGTCAGTCTTGTTGCTTGTATGTCGACAGGCTTTTCTTGGGCCTTTACCTTTGGGCCTTTGTACTCAATAAACAAAAATTAATTCATTATTAAATGTAGAGAAACAGAAAAGCTTCACCTCTGTAATAGTGGAAGCTTTACCTACTTCTTGGAAAAACAGATGAAGCAACCTGAGATCACGTTTTAGACGTTTAGATGTGTGTGTGTTTGTGTGTTTGTGTTTGTGTGTGTTTGTGTGTGTGTGTTTGTGTGTGTGTGTTTGTGTGTGTGTGGCAGTAAATAATTAAATACAATGCAGTAGTGGTTCCAGCACACAGTGTAAAAAGAACCGCTTAACCCATTCATTTAAATGGAGCTAATTAGAGAAGCTGTCTTGGGAAAAGGCCCTCACTGGGCCATCTGTTTATACTGTATATGTGTGTGTGTGTGTGTGTGTGTGTGTGTGTGTGTGTGTGTGTGTGTGTGTGTGTGTGTGTGTAACAGGTTTTTCACAAGATAAATTAACGCTGCTTAACAGTGCAGTAAATACAGAGGTCTCACAAGGGTATTACACACTTGTGCTCTCTTTATTTCCTCTGTAACTCTCTCTCTCTAAGACACTCTCTCACTCATTAATCCTCCTGCTCGCTCTTTTCTTTTAGCGTCTCTGATTGTCTCAGAGAGATGAATTCAAGAATATTAAAACAAAACTAATTATGGTAATCTATCCCTGAGTTAGCTGATGAAAATTCCGGAAGTATACAAACCTGCAGACTACAAACAAAGCACTGAATGGAATTAATAACTAAAAGTCCTTAAGTTCAACAGTGTTTATTTGCAGATATTGCCGACACTTTCTCAATTTTTTAGAGCAGGCGTGCCGCGTAAGACAAAAAAATAGTTACTGCACAGAGAAAAAAGGAGCCTCATAAGAGTACCATAAGAATCTTATTAAAGCCTTGATTTATCATACTATTTTATCACTTTGTTCTTCTAATGACCTGCTCATACTTTGCTTTCTTTCATAATCTCCCTGCCTGTTTCGTGACTGCCTTGTTTGTTTTATTTTCTCTGCGCCCTTCTTTTCCCCCTTTATCACATGCTATCTTTATGTTTTTTCCTCCCTACATCTCCAGTTTTGGTGTGTTCAGGCAGGATATCATCATTTATCTCCGCACAATACATCATCACCATCCATCACGGTAGGTGGTGATGTTAGTGAAGCGTGAGCGCGGCATATATGCAAGTTTCAAATAAAGAAAGAAAACAATAGCAAATGAGCCATTAGCGGTGATGAGAACTTAAGATGTTTACAAAGCAGCTGAAACTTTACTGACAGGACAAACACTGAAATGAAGCGATTAATCAGTCAGGCGCGTGCGATCACTTCAGCCCGCCACTTCAAAAGCTGTCATGGTTGACAAAGGATCGCGTGGAAATAAACAGCAGCATCAAGATAAAATGAATCTCCACAGACAGGTGCAGCCAACGTGAAAAAAGGCAGAGGGAGAAATGTGAGGAGGAAAACGTGACTTTATTCTTCCATCAAACTGGCAGGCGCTTGCTTTTTTTTGTTTTTCTAATGTCGGGAACAATTTCAACTCAATTTAGTTTCCCATTAAAAATGGTATTGAAGCAACAGATGAGAAAGTGATTCAATCAAAACGTCAACATCAAAACTAAGATGATATCAAAGACAATATTGCCTGTTCTTAGCGACAGAGAGCGGATGTCTGGGTGTTTCATACCCATAGACATAATTTTCATGCCAATCCCTGCTCAGTAATTTCTAATTATTTTCTTCGGCTAGTCACGAGTAAAATTGACAGGCACATATCTGACCAATCATATCTCATTATGGACTACTTAAGAAAAATGTACTGAGTACAAACGGATATATTTGGCAGAGTGACCTTTGCAAATGAGGGTTTGTGAAGCAGCTCTCAGTTTTCTCAAGATCTTTAAAGCCTTTTTCAGACCTGCATGTAAAATTCTGAGAATTGGATACAGAGTCCTTCACACATGTACAACACAGCAGGAGGTTCTCCGCACAGACAAATACTAAAAGGTGGAGCAGCCGGGTGCAGCAGGCAGAGGCAGGAAGTGACGTATTAAGTCCACTGCAGAGATCATGTGTTTTTATTTACAACTCCACACTAACACCCTTACCTTACCTTACTTTCCAAACCATGCCATGCAGCTTTTCCCATCTGCAGATCAATACAGTCTCGGCCTCGATGTGAGCCACAGGACATGTGGATAAGTATAGACACTAGGAGCCACGGCGGTGTGTGTGTGCAGGTGAATTGATCGTTACAACGTGAGACAACTCCTGGCGGACTCACAACACAAAGCAGACAGAGCCGAACAGCAGCATGTAGCAAGCCATTCCTGAACCTTACTTTGGTTTGGATTCTGAGCGGAGAGGGAATCGTGTGAGCAGGGAATCGAGCCAGTCGCATTTGTTACCCTCATTCCAGCTCAGTGCAGAGACAAGCAGGGAGCAGAAATGGAGACTCAGTGAGTAACTATAGCAGCTCAGTCATGCTAAAGTGGACTGTTATGTAAAAATACGCTCACGAGGTGAAAGAAGTGAAGCAACCAACTGCTGCTTAATGGGACACTGCAGAGCCTATTTACCCCAAGGAAACTCTAATATAATAAAAAAGTATGGCCATTAACAGAGAATCTTTTTTTTTTGCACACTTAAAAGTGATAAAATTAGACTTTCCCGAGCAAAAGCCTCTAGCAGATTTTGAAGCAGACATTTCATATGATGACCTTCAAATTATAGGGATGCAAACCTAAGAGGGAAATAAATGCAGTATCATTTCAAATCAAAGACAGCAGATAAAGTTATATAATATTATTTAAAAGTAATGGCTAAAGTGAAGAATAAAGGAAACATAATTAAGAGCAAAAAGTATCAAAGAACAATCATTCGAGGGATGAATCAAAAACACAAAGTGAAGATTCAAGTCTGAATTTCTCAGGAAACCTATTCCAGAGAGCTTGGGCCCTGACGGCCAAGGCCCTGCCCTCTTTGGTGTTCAGTCCTGACCCATGAATATCTAATGGATCATTATCAGAAGATCTGTGTAAAGCAGCTGAGGAGACGAGAGGGTGAGAAATGCAAAGCTCTGTCAGCAGAAGCTGGTAAACGTCTGCCCATGTTTGCCCATTACTCATCCCCTGCCGTGTGCATGTACGCTCGTGTGTCTCGTCCATTAGTCACAGATAGCTTCCACAACGAAGTGCTCTTAATTGCCAAACTCATTTGGGAGTTACTTTCCCCCCACTCCCTCATCTCAAACCATCTTCTCCACTGTAACATTTTACTTCTCTTATTGTTCTGTAAATCTGTCTCCTTTTCTTCTTTTGCTGTCTCTTTCCTGCTCATTTATCATAGTCATAAACTTTGCTTTCTCTTCTGCTTCACAGTGTCCTGAGGTTGTTTTCTGTGAGTTGTGTATGCGAGTCTACAGTTGACATGTTAAATATTCAAGGTGCCCTCTGGAGTTTTTTGGGAAACACACATTGTGGTTGTGTTACTCATCTTGCTACCTGTGACAAATGCACTTTCAAAGAAAAAGGTTTTAATCCTGTATTGTTAAAAATCATGTGTTTCTTCTGTCAGTCCTCTTCTTCTGAGCCTGCGTCGGTTTCTTGGCGTGTTACTGTGACCTCGTTGGAACACTGTGAAGCCATTTGAGTGTGTATTGACAAATGAAACAAAAGCTAGTGAACTGAAATGTTAATATTACGTCACACATATACATTCAGGAGATTTACAATATGTAGTTGACAGTTTTGAAGGGTTAAATGTTTCTTTTTAACAGGCCGGTGTGGAGTAGCTGAATGGTGGACGCGGCTGCAGGAACAAAACCTCAGGTGATGTTGGTTGTTGGTGAGTACGGAGGTCTGGAAGCAAGGAAACAATTAACTCTTGAAATAAGAGAAACACCAGAGAAGAAGTTGATTCACTAGAGAGGCTGAGCTGCGGTATTCTTGACAGTCTGGCGATGAGAAGCTGGAGTTCTTATAAGTTGCAGGTGATGAGTCGATTGGAACCTGATGTGGAAGGCAGTCAGCTTATCAGGTGAGTGAAGCCACGCCCACCACACACACACACACACACACACACACACACACACACACACACAGACAGACTGGGGAGGAGGAGACTCAAGGGACGATGGGGAGAAACTGGGTGTGTCCGAAATTCATCAACTCATTCAATAACTCCTACTTTACTAGATAGAGTCTTCAATGTAGAGGACTATTGAGCTCATAGGGTAAACAAAAAAAACTATCGGGTGGTACTCGTGCATTAATCAAGGCCCTGTATAATAATAAATACAGACACACAGACACACAGACACACAGACACACAGACACACACACACACACACACACACACACACACACACAAATATATATAGTATAGTATATATCCTGGTTTACAGGACCTGGATATAAAGTCAATAAAGAGAGGGAGAGGGGATGGGAGAGGGAGAGGGAGAGGGAGAGGGAGAGGGAGAGGGAGAGGGAGAGGGAGAGGGAGAGGGAGAGGGAGAGGGAGAGGGAGAGGGAGAGGGAGAGGGAGCTTGCCTCTGGGTAGAGCTGTCAAAGGGACCTTTAGAGAGAACTGTTATGAATATTTCTACCTCACCTTATCTCACCACCCCTGTCTTCTTCTCTACTTTCCTGCAGAATTATGCAGGGCTTGTCCACCCAGCATATATCCTCTATTCCCATTGCAGTATTTTGTAAACTGTGGGGTGAATGAATGGTGAAGACAAAGGGCAGCTAACATGTCCTCAAAATGTGACTGCCTCTTATCCGTTGATCATTATCCAGACAGAGGGTAGCTTTTACTTATTAATGAACAGCTTGTTCTTCCATCAGTGACTCCGCTTGAGAAAAGCTCTTTTTCTGGGCCTTTATTGGATAGCCAACAGTACAGATTTGTGAATAAGATTCCCTGCTGGACTCGGACACATCACAGTCAACAGTTGCCTTCATAATGGGCCATTATCAATCAGCATCAGAAATCCCATCCTCCTCACACACATACGCACGCACACACACACGTGTTTGTACCTCTATTTTAGTGAAGACACTTGATTAATGCATTCCCAACTCCCCTACCATAACCTTAACCATCACAGCTAACCCTAACTCTAACCCAAACCTAATTATAACCCTAACCCTAAAACAAAGTCTTAACCCTCGAATAGCCCATTGAAAGTAGGTCATAAAGGGAGGACCGGCCAAAATGTCCTCATAGGTTTTAAATTCAAAATGGTCCTCACAAAAAAGGGAAAACATTTTCTTATCTCCTACGAATTTTTCTAAACTAAAATATTGACATAGCATTAAATACATTGTTATGCAGGTGGTGCCTTGTCAAACAAATTTAAACAATACTCAGTTCTGTTGATCACAAATATTGTTTTCAAAAATGTTCCACATTTTTCTCATTTGTCTGCAAAACAATTTGCATGTACTCATCTTGCAAATCTCTGACTACAATACCATCTGCCAAACAGTTCACACACCATTCCGTTACACCTAGATTTCAGCAGTGAAGGGACCTGAGGATACAAAGGCTCTGTCAGGTTGTGATAAGTTTACCCTGGAGATACCATGCAGCAGAAATGAGGTGGTGCAGATAGTCTGAACCAGCAGTAAAAGGAGATCACATGCACAGTACTAAAATACCTCAGCTTCCTTATTCAGACTTCTCCGATAACTGAATATCAATAAAAATATCTGTTTCCCTGCAGCACATTTATACTGTAGATGCTGCTAGGTGTCATTTCAAGGTCAGTAAAGTGATTGTTGAGGGTAGATCATGAGCAGCCACGCTGGCCATCTTATCCACCCTCAAGTCTCAACACTCCATATTATAGCTTTGAGTATTGTATACACATATAATATATTCAGGGCTTGTTGTGTCCTCGGATACTGAGGACTGAGCAAGCATCTCGCCCCGGGCTATGAGCTCTTGCCCAAGGACTTTTCTTCCCTGACTGACACTTTCAGTTTAAGCATTTTATCTTCTCCTCATTGCTTTTGTGACCATTTATAAGACACATTTATCTCTATCTGTGTTATTCTCCTCAACCAAACATAAATCTCATAAATCTGAGGCTGAAATTTAAATTACTCTCTTTCTTTTGGTATATTGTTAAATTTAGTGCCTGGTCGGGAATCACGTGCAGAAGTATAGTTACTCTTTAACATTTAAAAAATGCAGCCCAAAGTAAACATTTACCCGTGGCCACAGGGGTGGAAAGCATAATGCAGATAAACAATACCCATTTAAGAAGCATCCTTTTCTTATTCACATCCAGAGAATACTCTCTTTAATATGCAGAGTTCCATATAGCTGGAGAATCCTCAAGTGGATGGATCTCAGTGACAAATAAAAAACAGCATCGTTATCATTAAGACTTCTGCAGCTCGCCATCCTCACATTGTCATTCCTCTCTTTCATATTGTGTTGTCACATTTCTCTTCTCTGTAGAGCGCAGTCGGCAAAATCTGGGGTTTAATTAATATCCTTTCTTCTTTTACAGATACATTCTGCTTTGTTGGTTGATTTGTTGGTGAGCTAAAAAATGGAATAGAAAAGAGTTGTGAGAAAAAGAAGTTGAAATTCTGAGGGAAGAAATACCTTCATAAGATTAAAGATGTAGAAAATGTATTTTTTGTGTGAAGCCACGGTCCCTGAATATGACTGAGTTGTTTACATCTTGTCTCTGTCAGCGACGTGCACTGAGGTCAACTCCAGTTTACTGTGTCGTTAAATAAAATGATTTGAAGTACAAAGGTACTCTTTTAAGATTATATTAGAAGGTGACATTTAAAAATTCATGACCCTCAAAATGAATGCACAAACCACAAACTGGAAAAATGAAGGATGTTATCATTTCATACAAACCAAACATTGCGTTACTGCAGGTGTTAATGGATGATGAAGTGTTATGTTGTCAGAAAATAAAGAGCAGCCTCACACAGTTTCCTGAACTTTGTTTCGGATTAATGGGTTGATAATCTCTGACACAGCCTTCAAGATAAGATAAAATAAGATAAGATAAGATAAGATGTATTGACTCCACAAGGTGGAATTTACTTGTTACAGCAGCAGTTGGTCAAAGAAAAGAGAACACATGGAAGTTCAAAGTAGAATAAAAATAGACAATACAAATCCCCTCTCGATCATACCAATCACACAACCATGTGGCAGCGTTGCAGTTAATTCAACACTTTTCAAGGGACTTTGTGGCCCCAGGCCAAAATTTCAAAACAACATCTTTCCAATCTTCAAACGATTATTTTATGATAACAGTTATAAACAAGGTCTAGAGACTGTGCTTACACACGATAGAGACATGATGGCAAAAAGCTAGAGAAACAGGGCTTCGTTCAGGGGTTCCTTTTTGTGGTGTTGTTGCAGTTTCCTGTCTATCCCGATCATTGTATTTATGTTTTTTTTTCACAAAATTGTTGTTGCTTTGCACATGTGCAATGCAGCCAAAAACAGAAATCAGACAGAGCATCCTCAAAACTGGACGGTTAAAGACTGGAAAAACGTAGCTTGGTCTGATGAATCTGTATTTCTGCTCAGGCACGCAGATGGTCATTTCAATATTTGGCATCAATTGCATGGATACATGGACCCAACTTGCCTTGTGCCAACAGTCCGGGCAATTGGTGGTGGTGTAATGTTATCTTGACACCCCTTAAATCTCTTTAATCATGGTTTGAATGTCACAGCCTGTTGGGGTGTTGTTGTTGACCATATGCATCTCTTTACAGCTACAATTAGCCATCCTGTAATGGTAACCTCCAGCGGCATAAAGCTCCATGTCACAGAGCAAAAGTCATTTCAAACTGTTTTCTGCCTTCAACATTACAATGACCTCAGTGAACTTCATTGTCCTCCCCAGTGCCAGGTCGGAATCCAACATAACACCCTTGAGATGTTTTAGAAGAGGAGATTGGCAGCAAGAATGAATGAAGCTGACAAATCTGTACAAAAAAAATGTGATGCAATCATGTCAACATGGAACAAAAGCTCAAAGGAATGTATCCAACATCCGTGCTATAAATAAATAAAGCTTTGCGTTAGTTTTACAAGGACACAGAAGTCCTACCCCAGCAGGCAGATTGTAGTCACACCAATCACAGAGGTCCATTTAACTCCCTGTTTCCTCTGCCTCACACTGCTGCGGTTAGAAAAAAATTTTGGCCTCTACCACCTCAGCCTCTATTTTTCTAGTGTAGAGTCTTAACCAGGTTTACACGTTTAGAATGGGATGTCTTGCTTTGGTCTTACTCTACTGTAGGTGTTTTTTTTACATTGGACTTCCTGTTTAGCTTAGCAAGCTGCTTGGCCAATCCAGGAAGCATTTCACAAGTGGAGCCAAAAGCACCAGGGCTAACTGTATTTCCATTTGTTGCCATGAATAGTTTAATTATGGCAATTGTTACTGACTGAAGTGAGGGGTGGGGGAGAGCAGCTCATTAGTATGAGAAGAATAAGACAGATTTACTGTATTGGCATGCCTCTGTCTACACTGGGAATGATTCGAAAGAAGGAACCCAGGGATGAGTTAAGAAGGAGCAGAGGCCACTAAAAGTTGATTAAACAGAGGCAGTTGTGTTAGCAGGTTGTTTTGGGAACATGTGAGCAATACGTTTGCCCAGGGGCTGGGTCCAGGGGAAAAAAATCTAGCTTCTCTCTTCTGCTTAGCATGGTTTAAGAGTAACCGCCTCGAAGGATCGCAGTTAGAAGAAAAGTAAACACGAAGTAATGAGACTGTGACAATTTAATTGGTCGACATCATACCTGACCTTCAGTTGGTTTGGGAATTTTGAAGGAGTGATTTACGAACAGAAGTGTAAGAGCAGAAGTTTTGCACCGAGCAGCGTGAGACTAAAACTGAAGAACAGGACATTTGTGCAGCGACAGTATATCTGAGAGCAGACGGACAGTTCTGAGCAGCAGAGCAAATTTGCACATGGGCTGGGGCTGTTTGGGTTTAAGTATTGCACTGAATTTGAAATGAAGAAATAATGCCTTCAAAATGATTGTGCATGCACTTGAATAAAGATAAGGAAAACATTTCTTAGTTACCCCTTTCCATTTGCACTTGCCACTGCTCCAATTTCACATCCACGGCTGAGGTTCCATCTGCCGCAAGACCACTTCACTTTTCCAATGGATGGTCAAATATAATCATGGCCAGAAACTATATCAACTCGCTTAAACAAATCCTCACCTTTGGGAGAACCATGCATGGCTATTGAACTCAGCAGTGATCCCACATACGTTCCTTATCTCTGGTGTAGTGAGAGAGGCAGCAGCAGCATCTTCAGTGCTCTGGCTGCATCTGCACAGGTTGCATTGGGACACAGCAGTGGAAACTAACTAAGACATACAATGTTTTAGTAATGCTTGTAAATCGAAACAGTTAGATTGTTTAAATTAGAAGTGCTTTTGTTTTGATGACACATGAATAAGATTGTGGCTAAACCCCCTAGACTGGATAGCAGTGTTCATATACTGGCTATCTTGGCTGTAATTGTGTATAGTTGAAAGAAGTGAAGAGATGTCAACAATTTTGTTATAGACCACAGACTCGTTACGTGATGTATGTCTCCCATCTGAACTGACACTTCTGTTTGTAAGATGTTGCCGATCATGATTAGTCACATACTCAACAGCATATTTGAAATGTGGGAATCGTGTATGTTTGTGTCGACCTTTAAAAGCCATTATCCGACTCCGAAAATCCCCTATTCTCCGACCGAAAACAGTGCGGTAATTGAATTCTCCAGCTGAGGGGACATTGGTCAACAGATTTTTTCGGGAAAAGTGACATATACTCCATAACAACCTGACAAACTGCCTATTATTACCGTATATTTTGTTGACATCAAGAAAACAAACTGCAATTAAGTAGCACAAACAGAACTTTTCCTCAAAAAACATTTCCAGGGCACCATAGTTAGCTGTGATACTTTAAGACTTTTAGAGACTGGAGAACTGCTGTACAGGATTTCATGTTTCAGTGAAAACTAAAAAAACTCTCCTTTTTCTCAACCCTGACACTAAAAAGCATCTTGTACGATTTGATACTTTTGACATATCTCCCTATTTCTCTAAACTCATGAGGCTATTTGGGGTTTATGAAGATACCACAGGAACACACACACACACACACACACACACACGCACACACACACACACACACACACACACACACACACACACACACACACACACACACACACACACACACACACACACACACACGCACGCACCTAATCTATCCAAGTCTCTCAATTGTTTTTTTTCTCCCTCTCCTCCGTTCTGTCTCTTCTTCCAATCACTCTCTATCTCAGTCTCCAACACTACATCTACTTTAGACAATTAGTACTGACTGCAGCATTGTAAAGAGCAGTCCAATAAACTCGTTTAACGTGCACACACAGACAAGCCAGCACACACACACACGCACACACACACACACACACACACACACACACACACACACACACACACACAGACACACACACACATGCTTGGTTGGTGTTGGTGAGTTGAAGCAGGAACAGCATCAGCTATATGTCAACCCCCCATGAGGCTCAGAAAACTCTTCACCCCCTCCCTTACACTATATCCAGATAATTGCCACAGAGTGCAGGCATCTACAGTCTAGATTTAATGAACCCCCAACATACACACACACACACTTTCCTCTCTTCCCCATCATCCATCTTTTACTTTTAATCCTCTCTCTTCCATCTCTCATCTGTTACTATACCATTTTTCCTCGACGTTATCTTAGTCTCCTCTGTCTCACTTTACTTCTCTCCAGACTTCCTTTCTTTCTCCCCTCTTCTCCATGTCCCTGTCCCTCGGTTCAATGTTGTTCCTCCTCCCTTCTATTCTTCATCTATGTTCTCCTATTCAGTCTCTTTCCAAGTCATCTTCTTCTTTTCTCACTTGCTTTTTTTCACTCAGGTATCCCACAGAGTACAGAACAGGGTGTATACATTTGTCATTCATTTTGGGTTAGATGTATTTGGATAATTCAGAATAAAATGCCACACTGTAAATCTGTAGCGTTAGCAAGGATGTGGTTGAATGCTAATGTTAGTTGTAGTTTAATCACAGCCAATGATTTTTCGAATACGTTGTTTTACTGTGAATTGTACCAGATTTCAACTGTCAATCTGGAAATGATTTTCAGATTTCCTGTGTTTATACAAATTGCAATCCAGGTACATAGAGTGTACATAATGATGGATGACATAATAGCTAACCAAAAGTGATGCCACTTTTTTTAGATCATAAACCTGGACTCCTCCATAGATAGTAAATGGGACTTGGACCAAAGTCAAAATACAAGTGAATTTATTTTTGGTCTCTTTAGGTTGTTAATATCACACTGATATTTGTTTGAAGTTTAGTTTTAATCAATTATTTGATGCTATAATTAAATGATTGACAGCTGATTGGTTGAGCTTATGTATCAGTGGGATCTTACTACTGCAGCTAATGTGGCAGTGTTTGTATCCAGGATATGTTGGTTTAATTTCTGGATAGTGCTATACAGTTGAGATGTATCTTTATAAATAGTCTAGGCCCATATGACAGCAGTGCAACATTATCACTCACTGGCACTCACATGAAAAATCAACCATACTAACTGTCCAACGCCAAACAGAAGACAGATAAAGGTTTGAAACTAGATGCTAATGTTGCTCTTTGCCTGCTACATTTGTGAATAGGTAAGTGTTAACATATCAACTTTGAAAATGTGTTTGCTGCATAGTATTGCACAATACAACACATGTGGAGTTCTTACTTCATACTATAAGTATTTTCTCAGTTTACAAAACTTACCATTTATTTAGTCCATTTAACTGTCACTATTTTAACTTGTTTAATCTTCATTGCCCCCTAAAAGTTGTGCTATGTCAAAAAGCTGATTGTGTATGATATTCACCACAATAGCTTCATAAAGGTGACACTGGTGTAGTTGAGATGAATGTGGCCGGGGGCCAATGTTAGAATAGGTCCTGTGTCCTGGATTTGATAGTGTGTCTAAATAGTTAGTGCAGGATCGTTTATCTCAATAAAGAGACCCCTCCAAAGACACTCTCCTGCTCTGAGACAGGAAAGGAGAGGGCGCGGAATATCCCTTGCATATTCTTTGTGAAGTGAAATGACAATCAATAATTGATTAGGTTGGTAATTAGCTTTCTGAATTACTAGAGAGACACAAGAGGTGCTTGAGTGGAACTTATAGAGGAGCGGTTTGATGCTGTCCTGGGATAGGGGGAATTTGATAAAGACGTGTGTGTCTGTGGGTGTGCATATGTGTGTGTGAAATATAATACCCATGTGGAAGCCAGAACAAATGAAGCTCTCCTATGTTCAACTGTGGCTACACACACACACACACCTACACACACAAACGCACACACACCTTTATCAGTACTTTGTGCAGAAAAATTTCATCAGAAAATATCCAACAGTCAGCTGTGTTTCTATATGAAGAAATTCAAATAAACTTTTCTACCAACAGATGCAATCAGAGACACATACAACATTTTTTTTTTAAAGAGAAACTTATTATTCACAACAAGCAGCAGATTCACATATAGAACACACAAACAAACACAAACACACACACCCACACAACTTGAGAGACAACACTGATGATGTGCACCTAAACCACGGCGGACCACAACTTGGTACCAGATGTGAGACAGTGAGGAAAATGTGGGTCATCAATGGTTGCTAATGAAGAATTCAAAACACACAATTGAAGTGCAAAGAAGACTTTGAACGAGGACACTTTGGATGCTTGTTCTGGAGAGTTTGTTTATTTTCCAGTTTCAGACACTACAAAAACAAAACTCAGTTTACGATCACAAAGGCGTAAACTATGAGCGGCTCGGCAAATATTCATCACGCAGAGATAACAGTCAAATAAAGACCTTGTCGATCGTCAGCCTGTGTGTGTGGGCCGAGGGCTTCCCTGTCACTCATTTCAGACAGGCCTTTTGATTATAAGTGAACATCAATCACCGCATATAAACTCTCCTCCCCATGGCAAAATAAAGTTTAACCTTGATTGCAATGAACAGCAGGTAGTGTCCTTGATCTCACTGCTTATGAATGCCATCCATCATGTTCCCAATTTATAGCCAAGCTGTTCTCCTTTCGTCCGAGGCATCAGACACGATGACATAGATTCTGAAAAGTTCATTCAGTCAGAATACTCATGATTGGACGATTTTTTACCGGATTCGACCCTTGGCCTGTCCGACCTGATCATCTGCCCAAATAATGTCAGCTAGAGTCAAGCCCCATCATACATATTAGTAGGTAATAATTTTATTTACTGCATGCTCCTGCCCCGATTGTTCCGTGTGTGTGTGTAAAGCACTGGTGGCTGCACTGTGGATATTTTTCATTTACATTAGAGGTCGTGATACATTCTGCAACATTGAGACCAGGGCATCGCAGCGCCCGTATATATCGTTATCAGTGCAAGTTATTCTTGTTTGATGAAGAAATATACTTGTGATGTTTACAAGTTCACCGCTATGTTGAAAGCGTGTGTGTTGTGGTTGCACTTTGGATATTCTCGATTTAATTTCTGATTTTGTGATGGCCTTTTTTCCTGTAACATCATTACAATTGCACAGTGTGTTTGTGTTGCATGTGCGCTGTCCGATGCTGACAGATGCTTTTGTGACTAATTGTCTGTTGAAAATTTTTTGGCCGTATTAAAAACTATGTCTATATCAAATGTTCTGTGGGCCATATATGCCATAAGAACCAAGAGAAAACATCCTGGTGCGGCCATGATTGTGTGAGTTTCTGTGAGTCTCTGGAATTGTCACTGGGAAATCGTTTCCAACAAATGGAAAGGGTGTGGTCTTATGTTCTACCCAAATGGTCTAATGGGTGCGTTCTGACTTTTATAATAATACAAAAAAAAAACAACTGAGTACTTTTCTTGTCTTGACCACTCAAAGTGCTTTATAGAACAGTTCAGCTGCCATTCACACACACAGTCATGCTGTGCATCTATGTGCAGCACTCTCTCTATCAAATATCACTCATACACTGTTTGAACAGCCATTGGGGGTTCAGTGTCTTGCTCAAGGACACTTCAGCATGCAGAATGGTGGAGCTGGAGATCAAACCACCAACATTCTGGATGGTGGCTACACACAGTGGTGTAGGGGAGGGGCCAGCAAGCGACTCACTGCGGGGGGGGGGGGGGGGGGATGGGTCACTCGCGTCCTGGGGCCCCCTAACGTTGCGAAAGGGCCCCCGCCACCTCCTTGCAGGGGGGGCCCAGGATTTTCGCGTTACGCCCCTGGCTACCCGCTCTACCTCCTGAGCCGCCTTGAACCAAATCAAATTCCAGAAGGGTTTTTATTATCTCTGTGTCTACACTTTGCTTACCGAGCTGCCACAGCGGAGACTGAATCCGCAGGAGACCGAAGGACAAATACATCAGTATTCTGAGTCAAAGTCGCAGGAAGTGATTTGGTGAGCCTGCTGCTCCTTCAAGGTAACAAATTGCAGGTTTTTGCAATTTTTAAGGACTCAAAGGACGTGGAGCACCTGAGTCTCTGACCCCAATTCGACAGTCTATCAATCCAGTTTATCCTGTAGCTTTCCAGTGTGCTATTTTATGGAAGAGCATTAGCTCCAATTTTTTAGCTAAAGGGCTGTGACTGTCCATTTATTACGAGTCTGTATGCAAGCCTAATCCTTAAAAAAGCCAAGGTGGAGTTTTAGCTCAGCAAACATTTCTAGGAGGAAGGAGCTGATCCAGATGCAGAAATGAGCTCACTGCTCATGGGATCTTTTTTTGTTTTGAGTGTGTAACAAAAAGCTGCAAGGATTTGGAGAATCAGTGGATGTATGTCCTTTGATGTATAAAGTTGGAGACAGACGGAGGCATTTTCTGTACGATTGAAAGCAGGTAGATGTGAAAGATTTGCAAGTGTTTCAGTGGGAGAGAAGTTTCAAAAGTGGAGATTAAGTTAACATTATGCATATTTCAGGAGTTTTGATCAAATGTTTCCCTATAGATCGTTTGTCTTAGTGATGTCTCCTCATAATGTGTCCCCCATCCAACAGAAGAATGGAGGTGAAACTGATCCTCTCCTGGTTTGCAGACGTCTGATGGATCTGTTTTTGGTACAAAGAGAATATATGAAACATGCGGCATAAAAATGTGGAAGTTGAAAGTAAAGAAATAGAGGAGAACGCGTACTGAAGTTAAATATTGCTGCAACGCGACATCACTTTAGGAAATGGCGGAACTGACTTCACACAGTCAGGCAATGAAAGGTCCAGAATTGGTCACTATTGTAGTGTTGTTATATGTAAAGAT
The DNA here is from genome assembly GCF_963576545.1 of Limanda limanda. Classification (NCBI taxonomy): domain Eukaryota; kingdom Metazoa; phylum Chordata; class Actinopteri; order Pleuronectiformes; family Pleuronectidae; genus Limanda; species Limanda limanda. Next base: position 20,962,191 of record NC_083637.1, on the reverse strand, counting down.
CAGTATGGGTGGATTGTTTTTGTGTGCATGTGCTTCAAAAAAGAGATTTTTGTGTGTTTCCTTATATCAAATGCATATGCCATGTGAGACAATAGTATGTTTCTTTATCTTCTGTGAGTCTTTTAGTCATCTTTTAAATCTTTGTGGTGTTTCCTTGGAAAGTGCTATACAAATCAAATATATTATAATGTATATTGATAATTATTATTATCATTTGTAATTATTATATACAACCATGGTTTGGTGACATTGCAATGATTGTTGGCCAATCATGCAGTAATTTACACAACTCATGTTATGTTGTGTTATGTGTAAACTTTAAACCAGTACATGCAAACGTCATATGCATTGATACGCACTCATGAGTGCAAACCTCATCCAAGGCCTAAGCGTCCTCTTAAGAAACCACATTTAAATTCACTGGATTCACATTTATGTTACTGTAAATATTGTGTTTGAAGGCTTGCATTTTTCGGTTTTAACATGTAACATGAACCAGTGATTTCTGCTGAACTCCAGACATTGTTTCACCCCTGTAAGCCATGAGGTGGCAACACAGAACCAGATATCAGTCCATAGCATCTTATCAGCCCCCCCCCCCCCCATCTCTGTGTTCCTGTTTGATGAACTTCTATTTTATAAGAAAATCCAACCAGATGTATTTCCTGGGATGGAATAACAATAGTTATATGTTTAAAGGTTTGGCATCACATCAATAGAATATGCACATTATTGTAATCAATGACACCAGAACTCAAACCAATGAAAGAATTACAGTGAACATGATAATGTATCTGATATAGAGAAATTAAACTGATATTTAAAAAACCTGTATCTTGTACAACAAAATCAAAACGAAACCCAGATACATATTCACACAATGATGAAAGACAGTGAAATGATCACTCTGACTCTCGTAGATCATTGTGCTACGTGTTCAGTTTCTTGTGACAGCCGAACATGAAATTTGCCGGGGCAATCCTCTCATGGCTGCAGAGACATTTTGTGAGCTCAGCTGAGCAGCAGGGGAGGTAATGGCACTGAAACTTTCTGTGAGCTGCAGTGTCAGCTTTCCACTTGGTCTATTAGGCATCTGTCGAACACCACGGACAGCCATCCGCAGTGAAAATAATAATTCAATCAAGCTGCCGGCGTTACTAATTTCATAAGAACTGGTATTTTACGTGCTTTTCTTTCACCCCCTGCAACATTAGTATTCAGTGGTTTTTAGAGGATTAGTGCGACATGTGTTCTGCAAACAAGAAAGCCTGACAAAACAAATATGGATTATTCAAACTCATATAGAGGCTAAATAAAAACTAGGTTCCACCTGAATAAGCTTTTATGTATCTACATGTTTTCATTACACCTGTGGAATCAATTAGACTCAGAATTATGGCACCATTGAGTCATAAATCAAGAGAAAACAGAATAAGATTCAAATTGTATACAAGTGGAATACTGTGCTGTGTACAGATTTTTAACTTTTTTTAATATGGGGTTTTTGCAGACTGCTTGAGAAACCTGCATTTTGATTCTACACAGTGTTTTTACATTCACACAATGTTCAGGCTATGAGTAGATTTGGAGTATCCCGGTTATGCTTTGCCCATATTCTGGTTTCAGAAATCTCTGTGTATCTGCTTTTCTCATACTAGAAATTAAATGATGGTTAATAATGGAATACAAAACATGAATTCTTATCATTAATGAAAAGTTTACTACCTTTACTTTTGTCCAACATGTTTCTGTGTTTGTGACATCGACAACCATCTAAATTTTCTCACTTCCAATTAGTTCAATGAGGACAATTTTATGTCTGAGACATTCTGAGTTGTAGTTTAACGTTGGTATTAAATTTAGTTTTGGCTTAATAACTTTTTTTTTTAATCTTTGTGACATACTGCAGGAAATATGTGAAACCGAAAGTGCATGGAGTATTTTGGCTGGTAAGAGAATATGCTTGGATGGTGGATTGTTTTCATATACCAGGCATCTGCCTTGTAGACAGAAATCTCACCGAATGATCCAGATCTCTCCAAACCCAAAATAAACAGTTTATTTTGTAGAAATGTTTATTATCTGTATCACTATAAATTATATTAATGATACTATAAATTATTTTGATGATTGATCATAATATCTGCGATGTGTTTGTTGTTGTAATACACAGACCAGCCACGAGAGGCTGAAGTCCAACCCTTGCCCAGCCAAAACAGGACTGAGAGCTTGCATTTTTTCTTCCATGTGATTTCTAATTTCTCAACTCGTAGTACATTTATTGTCATATCACGTTCCTCATTTCGAACTGTAGAACTGTAGTTAATTCAGCAAAACCCCTTCTCCGTCAAAAGCTTTAAGAGGTCTGGTGAGATGGCATGAAGAACCTATTTCTATGAATAACGTGAAAAAAAAGTTCACTTGTTTTCACAGATGAGAAAATAATTAGAAACGTGCTCCTGGTATCCACTTGGCTCCCGGGGCTTCCCCAGTGTTCACAGTCATGTTCCATTCATTACAAATCTCAGCAGGAGCTCAACACTTTTTTTTCATCTTATTTTCCTGCATTGTTTATTTTATGTTGGTGTGGTTACACTATTTACATGCAGTATTTGTGTGTTTTATGTGCACCTGTGTGTGAATGAAAGATTGTTCTGTAACTGCTTTTCTGCAGGGGGCTTTTCATTCACCTCAGAAAACACAGAGGCTGCTCGTGGAATTTACCTTTACCTGTGTGTGTGTGTGTGTGTGTGTGTGTGTGTGTGTGTGTGTGTGTGTGTGTGTGTGTGTGTGTGTGTGTGTGTGTGTTATGGGACTTCTTTGCAAAAAGCAAGTCCCCCAAAATGTAATGACATATTTTAAGGTAACATTTTGGTTACACGTTTTCTTGTAGAGCTCCGATGTGATCAGTAAAACAAATGAATTCCAGAGTTATACAGCTGGACAATTTCCACACGTTTCAGCCGTAACGGTCATTAAACTGAAATTGAAACTGAAAGTGTTTGTTTGCATGTGTATATCAAACATGTGCTAGTTTACACAAATATAAATGGCTTGTTGTCTGTATATTCATGCATTTGCATATGGTTGACCAAAGCATTTGTTTAAAAATGATACAAACAACAGGTCTCCTTGTGTTTGTTGTGCTAATTATTTGTATTTGTATTGACTGTAGAATTTTAGATGAATGATTGAATTTGACTCTGTGTGTATTTCAACTGAGTACATGTGTGATGTCATGCTTCTGTATGAAGTACTGTGAAGTAAAAGTATCATCTAACATAAAGTACACAGTAGTTGTTGGTAATGCTACTGCATTACATGTTAAATGGGGAAGGGGAGGAGTAAAAATAAGGTATGGTGATAATGATGATGTTTATTTATGCATTGATATTTAAATTCACAAATGATATTCCCTGGTGAGAATTGCTCTCAAAGCAACCAATAAATTCCTGTCAGGCACTTTGCAGCCTGTACATACAACTGGTGTCTGTAAGCTTTATTACGCCACATAAATCCAACGGCCCACCATTTCTATAAAATTAACTGCAGAAAATGTGGAAATGTACAAACTAAACTACACAGTGGAAGCAGAAAAGACTGGAATACCAAGAGTCTGCCCTTCACACATGCACAATACAGCAGTTCTCTGCACAGAGACGTTCACAACAGCATCAAATCCTATGCATTATTCAGGCGACAGGTGGAGCAGCCGGGTGTGGCAGACAGAGGCAGGGAGTGACAAATCAACTCTGCTGCGTAGATCACGTGATTTTTTTTACAGCTTTAACAGAGAAAGTGTCCATACATCGGCTTCAGCTGGATATCTACGGACTTTACAATAGGAGGTCAGGACATTTGTGTTCACAAATGCACCTCCTCTGGGGAAAATACGGAGGAGCTGGTCCTGATGGTTTATCAAAAAAAAAACACATCAGAAAGGTGATGAAACACCTCACTGACGCTAGAAGTCCCTGTTGAAGGATCCACACAACTTTTTCATAGCTAGCAATCCTTTTGTTGGTGATTTAGGTCCAGACGACATTATGGGTCATCTCTGTTAACAGCTATCAGCATATGAATGCAGATAAATGAAAAACCTGGAAGCTGATTTCTGTCAATTGTTCCGCCTCTTTTTTTCTCCACACAACTTACTTGGAGGCGACCAAATCCTGCTCAAACATGATCAAACTAGAACAGAAATCGACAAGACAACAACTTTTATTTTGAAGGAAAATACGCAATACTTGGAATGAAAAAGATTGAAATTGCTGATTTCAGGCAATACAGTCATCAAAAATCTATTTTGTTACATCAATAAATGCAACTTGCTACTTCCAACTCTGATTAAGAGGAGAGATAAAAGAAATATAAATGGCAGCGTGAGATGCAGAAGGATAAAAAATGACAAGGGCCAAAGGTCTTCATTCAATTCTCATCTTTGGAGTCTTTCATTCTGTCTGCCTCTCTAAACTTTAAATAGCATTCAGCGACTCTCTGTGACAGCCTCACTCATTTCCTCCATCAGCATCTCAGTGTATTTTACTGACTTTCTGGACTTTGTCTGATCCTGCGTGTTTATCTGTGGGTCACACTGACATGCAGCCACTCATCGCTCTTTCCAAGGTTTTAATTCTTAATATTCACTGTGCGACAGAAAAAGGAAAAGTTCAGACACTGCAAACAGGTTCTTGTAGATTGGGTCAACAAAGCATTTTATATGAGAAACTGCAGTTTGTATCCACATTTTCTTCTCCGAGAGCCAGCACTCTCTCACATGGTCCACGTGGTCAAATCCTCCCCGTTCAAAAATGAAAACGTTATAAACCAGGGTCTGGGGCATGTCTACTCACACTGCTTGGGCTATCTACTTGATTTTTCATGCTGCACATACTTGTAATCAGGATCAGGTTCAGACAAAAAAACGAACGCTCGTTGGGTCGGGCTCAGCTAATACAATCTCATGCTGATTGGGTTTGGATAAAAAAAACTTCATCCTAAACTGTAAACCTACAATGTAGTTCACACTATGCAAAATTAAGCCCTATTTTCCACTTGGCGATTCATTTTTTGAATTTTCCAGTAAAACCCAAGATTTGAGTCAAAATGTATCAGCAGTCGCCAACTGCTGAGAATTGTTGCAAGAGGTGGGTCAATAAGCCGCCACCGACAACTTCTAGCATCCAAAATATTTAGCCAAATTGGCATCAACTCAAATCAGAGCCCAGGATGGGTCGATGGTCGTATAAAACACATTTAAAGACCAGACCAGACGTACTGTACCAGTCAGCCGTCATCAGTGTGAGCTTTGTGTAACCTTAAACAATTAGACTTGTAATCCAAACGTTGATCTTTGTCTGACATCAATCAAATAATTGTTGTGCTTAAACCTAAACCAGCTCAGAAAATATAATCGTCACAATCATTCTGGTCATGAGGCTTGAACAGTTTTTTGCAAAGGAAGAACTTAGTCAGATTACTTTTCTCCTCGGTTTAGCTGCCTGGTAACAAGCAGTCAAAAGAAATATTGAGTTGTGCAGTGCTGCCGTGTTTTCTTTGCACATGTTTCTTTCTCTTTCATGAAATTCTGGATAACAAGGATAAATCCTTCATAAAAAGCAAGCAACATTCTGCCATACAAGAAACTATTGCTTCTAAGGGTATAAAGTGCTGTGATCTGATGCTGTGTTTGGATGATGATGTTGTTATTTTCAGCATGACAGAGCAAGGGAAGAGTTCCAGTCAGAAAATCAGCCCCACTGGCTCCCTTTCTTCTGTCAGTGGCTTATTGAGGTTAACTCTAATGCAACCATCCCATATCAATGACTGCAAAGAAAATGTAATGTCTCTAAGTTGTTTGGAAGCACAAAGATTTTTGAAAAAAAATGTCCAAATTACACTATGTGACTGTTTTGTGAGGCGACTGTGGCTCAGCAGGTAGAAGAGGGACAATGGTTTGATCCTCAGCTCCTTCGGTACAATTGAGCCACAAATTGCTCCCAGTGGTTTCTACAGTATTTCAGCTTCCTGTCAATGGTGTGTGACTGTGTGGGTGAATCAGAGGGAGACTGTGAAGCCCCAGTGCTACATAAAAGCAGTCAATTGAACCAGTATTGAATTAGAGTTAGGGTCTGTAGTATATTATCAAAGCCTTCTATTCCATTCTTCGCTGCTCCTGCACACGAATGAATGGAAACACAGAGAACTCATCCCAATAGTCTCTCTGCATTTATGCTGTATTACTAATTTCATTTGATCTAGTCTGTTTTAGTCTTACATGAAACTTGTTTATTGGATAGCACCCCTTTTCTGCCTAGACCAACACACAAAACAAACACCTAAACACAGAGTTGAGCCACTGACGGATCATAGTGACAGTCCAGGGCTTTGCAGAGACTTAACTGATCAGAAAAAGAAAATCAAAATAAAAAGAAGAAAATACATTGTAAAATATTTACACTTTCTGTTCGTTTGGATTTGTTCTTTCTTAAGGTGGAGAGAAAAACAATGTACTTGTGACAAAAGAAAATAAGACGCACAGAAACAAGGCACCCGTACAAACCTGCTCTATCTTTATTTCTTAGCAGCACAACTGTATCGTGAGCTGGCTGCTAACAGATGCGTCCATTGTAAAAAATTTAAGTGAATGAAATTACTTTGGGTTAGTTAGTTATAAAAAAACATTCATCTACCTCCAATGCAGACTTACTTACCGCCACTTCAATTTCCCCTCTTTGAGAGTGAAATTAAATCCCAATAAGTTCTCCTCCTGACATACAAGGTTCTAAATGTGCTAGGACCCAGTTACATAGCTGACTCTCTGGTTAACTATGTCCCATCTACAACACTGAGATCATCTCTTTGTTGAATACGCTGCTTTCAGACATTAACTGAACTCTGTAGTTCCTATGTATTTTCTCCTGAGGAGGTGGAGGAGCTGCTTGTGTAAACGCAAATGTCCGACTGAGACACTCCACATTTTTAATTGGACTTACTCCGCCTGACCTCATGGTATAATGTGGGTAGAAATCTAGTAGAAGTCGATGTGTGAACACAGCAGGGGATCCCCTGCTGGATTCACCGCGAGCGTGTGGGGGTGTTGATGACGCTTCTAATGCGGGAGAGACAAAAAAAACAAAAAGAAAACCAATATCTCCCGGTGAAAAAGAGTAGACACACACGTAGAAGTCCCAGATGAAGATGCATCGAGAGTTTGTCTGTTTTGTCAAGAAAATCATGTGAAGCTAAATAATACGTCACTTCCTGTCTCTAGCGCACCCGGCTGTTGTTGCTGTCGTGAATGAGTCTGTGCAGAGAACCTCCCGCTGTGTTGTGCGTGTTTGAAAGGCGACTGCAGGTAAACTCTGGAGACAATTCTCAGAATTTTACCTGCAGGTCATGTCTGAAAATTGTTTTAGAGATTACAAATAACAGCCAAAAGAAAATTGCAGACGCTACGTTTTAAAATTACTCTCCAAAGTTGTGGAGCAGACTGCCGCTAGACATCAGAGAAGCTGGTTCAGTGAATGTCATTAAAAGAAAACTGAAAACCAGATCTTGCACTTGCCTGTAAAATGTATATTTATGTTTACTTTCAGTTTGTTTGGCTACGATCCACTTTGTGCAAGCAAGTTTCTTACAATATTTTAAGGATACCTTGTTTGTTAATTACATTACATATTTACATGGACTAAAGCCAGGTTTAAGTACAAGTTGTCGCCATTGAGTTTACCAAATTAGCCACAGCACTCATTGGTTTGTGGGCTGACCTCTGGAAGTGAGTTTTGCCTTTTGACCAGCGCCGCTCTGTCATTACACAAACTGAAACAGCAATACAGAGGATTAGATGCCTCACACAGGAAGAGAGGAGGAATGAGAAAGACACACAAACACAGACAATGAGGATTTCTACAACCCACCCACATAATATTTTAGAACTCCTACACACACATAAAAACGCACACATCTACATACATGTTTACATTTCTAACACAGCCGTTGGTCGATGTAAGACAGGAGGTGATGTAACTACCAGGGGAGGCTACAACCCAGCTCAGCCACACAGCCAACTTTAGTTCTGCTGCAGGCTAAACACACACACACACACACACACACACACACACACACACACACACACACACACACACACACACACACACACACACACACACACACACACACACACACACACACACACACACACACACACTTTTGTTTCCTCTCCCTTTCAGGCTCACACACACTCTAATGGCCTAGTTTCAAACTGCTGAATTAAGGACTTTGGTGACTTACAGTCTCTTTGTGTTTTCTGAGAGACAGCTGTGGGAGAGCAGACAATCATTCCCCACGCTGCTTCAACACACACACACACACGCCACCAAAATATCCACACTCTTCCCTTCAGTCTGATGGTCCCTGTCTGTTTGTTAAAAAGGGATGAAAATAAGATCAGACTTGTTTTTAACCTTGCTGACGTAAAACACGGCTGCCCTAATTTGGCTTTGCACCTTCAAAATAATCTCAGAAAGTGAGAAGAATCCTTTATTAGTTAGGTTTTCAGTGTGATTTTACATTGAATCCCATCAGGGATTGCAGGGTTTTCCAGATGATTTAAAATGGGATCTAACAAGCATCTTGAAGATACAACACCCACTTGACCCACGTGTCAAATGCTCTGGATGAGGATGATTACATTTTTATCAGCTTAGTTTGAAATTAATGTAAAAAAAACACTGAGGTGAAGGTGGCCGAGTGTTTTTCAATGGTGGAAGTAGATATAGAAAAAAATACTGGAAACTATTTCTCATTATGCTTTATCTTAAGCATGACCTTAGGGGTCAGTGCAGATCAGATATGCTTTGTTCTGAATTCTTTCTAGTGCAGAAGGGGTTGGGAAATATACTGTGTATGTATTTATACATAAAGCGACGCTATGTTGTTCTGCTGGGACATTCAGTATCTACAGGGTAGAGTCATTCATTTTGTAGGGTAAATAAAAATGGACGTTGACTTCGGGTCTGGAAAGTGAAGCCTGAAACCTGTATTCTCTCAAATGACCAGCAGAGGACGACTCCACTGGTTGCAAAATGAGGTCAGTTTCTACAGAAGTTAATTAGAAAATTACTTTAATACTCACTTGATTTACAACAAAAGTAAACATGTTAATTATTCTTTGATACAGCAGGATGTTCACTTTGTAAATTATGGTGTTATTTAAAATAAAATAGGATGATCAAGCACCGTATTGGTTGAGGCATGGTTACTGTGTGATTGACAGATTGTACCGTCCAATAGGCACAGGTCACAGGTGACGGTGGATGTGGATGTGCAGTCACAGCCACTAGGTACCTACTTGTAAAACTGTTTTATTCCTGACATTAATTCCATGTGAAATTGCACTATTACTAATTTATTAAACATTAATCATAAAGACTTAGCTCATTGAAGGAGAGTGATGTAATTTAAATGGTGAGACGTCCATGACTGCGAGGATGGCTCTGGATCTTTTTATCACACATGTTGATGAATGGTCAGCTGGTAGAGCGGACGCCCCACGTATAGACGCTCTGCAGCACCCCTTCTTTTTCTCTCGCTCTTTCACGATTGAACTGTCAAATGAAGGCAAAAATGACCCAAATTATCCAATCATAGTCAAAAAATATGATGATGTCACACGTATCTTATTCCTTATTCTGCAACAGAGTCACAAGACTTAACCCCTCTCCTCCCTCTGTGTGTTTTTCTATGAGCCTTAATGTTCCCGCATATCACCAACCAGTGGGAGTGGATTTGAGGAGAGAGCACTTTGAGTACAGCGCTCGGTCTTCTGAAAATGAACAACTTCATGTTTGGTCTGGGGTTTTCCAGAGAGGAGTATTTCTAACAGTGGCTTCACCTGAAGCATACTGAAGTGCTTTATTCAAATAGACTCTGTTGGTTTGGTTTGTTTGGGCAAATGGGATTCATGGCTGAAGAGAAGGAAACATTTTGACTATTTTGTGAGGTGAAGCCAGAAATCCATCCACAACAACAGGGAATGCTGAAGGTACTTTAACGGTTTTTTCACTGATTGTCAGCTTAACATTGTTTTTGTATGACTTACTTACATGTGTCCTGCCTCATTCCTTTTATTTTCATTTTCAGTTTAGCAGCCTCACGTGTGTCTGGTTTCCTTCTCTTCTGATCTTACATGCTATTCGTTTTATAATTATTTGAATGATAAATCTGACTCCTGAATAAAGTAACAACACTTCTAACAGTTCTAACACATTTACCAGAATGACACTCAGTAGAGTGTTCTACTCCGCCAAGACCCTGCAGTCCCCATATGAAACCACATATAGGTTCACTAGATCTAGAGTTTTTTATTGGATCTGCACCAAAAATGTCTCAAACTCATTTATATTAATCCTCTAATCATGTGTGAAATCTTCCATCAAGATCCATTCATTATTCTCTGAGAAATGAGTGAATTGTTGTTCATGATCCTCAACAAACTTTAACGGGTTCTTTACTGACCTCTACTTCATCCTACCATGAAGTTTCATGGCACTCTATCCATTAGTTTTTGCATAATCCTAACTAAAACACTAAAACCTAGATTGTTTTTATGTAATAGTGACCTCAGAGGTAATGATGCTGATGACTGTGATAGAACAGAATTTAGCATAGTCACGTATTTCTTACTTTGTTCTTGACTCTGACATGAGAAAAGCCTCTCGATGTTTAACATTTATCCATTTTCTGAGTCGTCCTCTCCCTGACATATGGCTGCTTGAAAATGTGCAAACCAAATCTAAAAATTCAACAGGGTATAGATGTGATTTCATGCTGTCATGTAACTGCCCGGCAGCCATCCTCCTCTACTTTCCCTTCTATTTCATGCGTCAGTCTTTGATAGAGGGCAGCCAGCAGCGACCGACCCTCTCAGCCTTTCAAATGACACTGTGCCGTGTAACCCTGGAGGAGGCAGAGCCATCAGACACTGTGACGGATTACAGGAAGTAGTTCTCAGTGATGGATCTGCATCAGGATTTGTTGCGACACATTGTACATGGTCGCTGATACAGAAATCCCATTCCTCCGACAAACACACACACACACAAGAACACATACAACATACACATACGTTTACATGGATACACACATTGAGGATGGCAGAGTCTCATTGTCTCAGCTCTCTCTCCAGCTTGGCGTTTTCAAGTTTGACTGCGAGAGAAAGAGAAAGGTAGAATCATCTCTCTGTCTGCATCTACACGTACGTGCACACCTGCGGACTCACATGTGTGTTTGTGCGCCATCAAGTTGTAACATCAGCTCCCACTTTTAGGAACACAACAGTCAGCTTCACAATAAAAGCCCCCTCCTGCCTTTTTGATTTGTTTGGATACTGCCGGATCCCATTACATAAGACTTTCCTGGTGTTCTTTCTTTTGAGCCTCTCGCTCTCTCTCTCTCTCTCGCTCTCTCTCTCACTCTCTCTCTCTCTATCTCTCTCTCTCTCTCTCTCTCTCTCTCTCTCTCTCTCTCCCTCTCTTCAGTCCCGCCTGCAGGTATTTTTGCAGGAGGGTTCCTCAAACAAAGAAGAGGAGCGAATAACCACATCACAAGGCTTCTGTTGCTGTGTCTTTATGAAAAAAACAACAAAAAGATGGAAGTGAAAGTCAAAAAGAACTTGGGGGGAGGGGTTTACTTGATCTAGTGAATCTTGTTATCTACAATGGAGAGGAGTGGAACAACCTCAAGGGTAAAGTCTCTCTCTCTCTGAGGGAGGACGAGTTAAACGCAGCATCGTTACTAAATCAGCAAAATGTGCTTCCTCTTTAAAGGATGATTTTTTTTTTATTTCAGTATGAATGTTCTCAATTTTTTATTGCTAATGAGTCACGAATAACAGCAAAACCCAAAACTAATTTATCGTACTAGCAAATATTATTTTTCAAAACCTGTGACAAACATCCATAATCCACAGCACTGAGAGACGTGTGTCTCCAATACCATAACAACACACTAGTTTATGGTGACAAATCATCTTTAACTCATAAATACCCACCAGAGCCAGAAAACATGTTATAATCCAATTAAAAAAGAAATCTTTAAGAAAATATATGGACTTAAATGCATGTTTGACAGCAGCAAGAAAGAAAGTGTTAAATGGTGGATGTGTGGCTGCAGCTACAAGTAGACACTGAACTCATAATTCTTCTGCACAAATCTGTATCTTAACTCACTATCTGGTTCTCTCAGCTCCCTGTGAAGCGGCCTCAATGAAGTACTGTGATTAGAAGCAATGTGAATGGCCCCCTAAGGCAAAGAAGACAAAGTCAACGAATGGAAGTACCGAAGTTAATGTAACAAGTACTAACAACAGGAGAATATATCGATAACGAAAAGAGATTAATTGTCTCTGGTGACAGATTTAAAGGTCAACTGGTATTTACAGATCAACAATCTGCAGAAAATACGCTGGGTCTTGCGTGTAGGTGATATACATATGGTGGAGCATATGGATAGAAATGTGTCCATCTGTGTGTTGTTTTGGACAGGAAACATCCCAGAAGAAAATTCGGCACAATGCACCTTATTTATACAGATAGAGTCTGAACTATGGTCTGCAGAAATATTATGTCCTCTCCTGTCACTGCATAACACGTCAATGCCAGGTCCTCAAAAGTTTGAAACTTGTCACACTATAAAGATGAGCTACACTGGAGATGTCAGAGCTCATGCAGGCTTGCAAAGGACTCTCACAAAGAGATAACTTAGCCTTGCACAGTCACAAGAAATTATGTGAACCTTGTGAAAAGAAAGGAAACAGAGCAAAGTTGAAGGAATGGAGGAGGCCTTTAATGAGAAGTCAAAGAGTGATTCTCAATAAGCATTACAATGGCAGCTGACGTCGGGAACACAGGTTTGTTACAACCTTTGGTTGGAAGTAAACAGTTCGCTGGGTTCTTGGCTCCGTCATGTTCCCTGGACTTACTCTACTATTGCACTGTTCAAGTTTGAGATTTGGGAATATTTGTTTTCTTTTTCTTCTCTTTTTCAGTTTTCCATCTGTCGAAATTTGACCTGAAATTTCCCCAGCTGTATTCTTACTTGGGTTTACTGAAACACTCTGCAGGTATTTTGGCTGGGGGCCTGGAAGAGAAAAGTTCTGGAAATTGTAAAGAGCAGCGTACTCCAACATTTGCATTCTCACGTTCAGCCTCTCTGGAATGTTTTAGGGAATCTGTCCAGAGTTCCGCGGATGTCTCGAAGCAGCAAGTGGGAGGGATGCTGACAATTTGAGGCCCAAACTCACACATATTTCACAGTAGATTGAAAAACACTTCATGGATGTTGTGTTAGAGTCGACTGTAGTAAGGTAGCTTCTTTAATCACAAACACAAGATAACCAAAGGACCTTTTTCAGTGATGGTTTCATAATCAAGCATTGTGATTGGTGTCATTAGTCATCGACCAAAGAACATATTCAGCTCTGCTATTTGAAATAAACAAAGGGCAAAGATAAGATTCATATAATTCTTCTTCTGTGACAAAACTATTTGGCTTTCAGAATAAAAACATGAGTTCACTTTTCTAGGAAAGGCTTTTATCCTCGGAGCTGGTCATAACCCATGGAGAAAAAGTCTTCAGAAATTTCTCTCAGCATTTATTATACACATTTAATGCACACAACTTGTTTTAATGTGTGTGTTTGTGTGTGTGTGTGTGTGTGTGTGTGTAAAGGTTGCAATTAAACCCCAAAACCTTATATTACAGTGGACAGGTTTTCAGGGGGATTCATCTCTACAAAGGCGCTGCTTACACCTCCTCCAATCCTTTTTAATTTGACAGATATGTTTATCCATTTTGTGATAAATTGCACACAATACATCCCTGGCGCCTGCACAAATGAAAACTGTAATTAAAATTGATGCAGTGGATTTCCATGAAGGCATTGTTGTGCATTTTGTTTTACATACAAACCTAATTTATTGCTGAAAAGTGTCAAGCACTTGTCTCAGTTGATAAGATGTTATGTTTATGAAGAGAATTGTGAGGTGACTTTCACAGTTGCATCAGCGATGTTGAGGTGAATTAAATGTTGAGTGAGCCATGAATTATAAATGATAACCAGCAATAATCTAAACAGGCAACAAAATGAACACAACAGATAGATCCACTAATGACCTAAGGAGATACGATTCAAGGCAACAACAAATTATGATCTGATACCAAGACGAGAATAAATGAATAACAAACAGGACACTGCTCTTCTTTATAGATGTTTCCAAATTCAATCGAAAATTTACAAGAATAATTCAACACAGAATCTGTTGGATATTTCCTAAACATTGAGAACTAAAAGATTCACACTATAACATGTTGTTTCACTGTACAGGATACAGGACAGGCAGCCTAAAGCAGCGGCAGATATTTAAAGGGTTGGACAGTATAGTGACTTCAGCCAGAACAGAGTGTTTTCCCCTGAATGGAGACCAAGGTTCCCAGTGAGGAGACCAGTAGCTGCACAAACTCACTTTCCTTCGGTCTCTCACTGGATCTAAAATATTTTCCATGTCAGTTTGGTTTCTTCAATGTGACTCTAACCGTTTCTCTGCTTATAGCCTACATGACACTATCTTTTCACTGCTGTGGGTCTGTGGGACTGAAGCAGACAGAAAACAAGGGAAAGCAAGAAGGGTATTATTGGCTTCACACTTGCTTGAGTAAGTAAGTGCAGTGTGGAATTTGGACACAGGGTACGTTAAATATTCATAAACTTTGAATAAACAGGTGACCAGTGCTCCGTCATGGCGGCAGCTGGGACCCATCGTTGAAGGTGACATCATCAATCACGCCATCAGCGCATTCCAATCAGCAGCAATGAGAACTGATTCTCCAGTTCGGGGTTCTGCATCGTGAGTCATGCTTCACCAAACTTTGATAAACAGGTGAGCAGCTCTTTGAGCAGCAGCTGGGATGCAGCTTCAGGTCCTGCTGTCGCTCTTTACTTGCAGCAGCTCAAATTACTGCAGGTCAATTTTAAAGTTTCAGAGAGAAAACTGCCACCAACGTCACCACAGGCCAAACAGCCCATTCCAAACAAGCAGGTTTATAACGGCCACCAATCAAGAGAAGAAATCACTGATTTCCTCTCCTCTGACCTGCTGGAGCGGTGCCCTCTCTGTTTTGTGGAAACCTCCTGATTTGCAAATTAAGCTGTGGCGCCAGTTCAGTTTTTTTTTATTCACACACATTTGCACAAAACAAAGGAAAATCAAAGATTTAAAGAAAAAATTCAACCTTTTCACTCAGACACCAGCACATCAGGATGTGAGGACAAACTCAAAGTGATATATTATTATTATTATTCATAATATTGAAAATATTATTAGAAGTAGAATTGTTGTAGTAGAAGTAGCAGTTGTCTAAGTTATTGCATCTCTGCAGCTAACTCTCACCATTACATGTATGAATGGAACAATGGTATACAATATTTTCTTGCATATTTCCATCTGTCTAAATACCCCCCTAGCATATTTGTAAACATTGAAGTTCTCTGGCAAAATCCATCTTTAAAACTGCTCTCAGCCATTTGATTTACTCCAGAGTGCAATGTGTCTCTCAGACGAAAGAAAAGATAACTCATAAAGTAAAAATACACTTCTGACTTAAACCTGTGTTGAAACTACTGCGTTTTCTAGTGAACATCTCCAAAAAATACCTACTTGTCTATACTCTGTATGCCAGAAGCTCTCTCCTTCAGTGAGTTCAATACCCAAATATAAACCCCGACTAACCAAAAGGAAAAACAAGAGAAAAGAAACCCACAAAGAAACCATTTGCAAATTTCACACCTTAATGAGAAAGTTTTGCAGTGGCAGCAGGAAATGTGGAAGGGTTGACACAAGCTTGGGCTGTGCTGAGATTAATTATCGCCATTTTTCCTTAAAGGGACAAAGCAACCAGGCGAGTAAAAGCTCATTTAAATTCCAACAGAGACCTCTATAACATTAGCATTGACTTGTATACAGGAGTCCACACAATGCACAAGTCAAGATGATGAAAAGCAAAGCTCGCATATGTGAAGAATGATGAGAGAAACGTCGGCTCTGACCTCAGAGCCGTCTGTTTACAGTGGGACTATTATACACTGATCGCAGCTCGAAATGCACGTCTATATGTTCATTTGTACTCGTGTTGGCCTCTTAATGTACAAGCTGCCTGTGACCATGTATCAATGCAGTTTCTCAGGTGACAGGGCAGCATTTGGTCTCAAATTGAAAATCTGCTGATGAGAACACACGTGATCAGATGCAGAGTGAAGGAGTAAATTAAGTGAGGCTGAACGTCTCATAGGTGGAACTATCCCTTTAGGGGCCTTCACATGCCCAGCTGACAGTGTAAGCGAATGTTAACACAGGATTATGAGAATCAAGTGTGAGAAATTGATGCATGACGAGTTCAAATTCTCTACTGCTTTCGTTTGTTTGTGCAATTCACAAACATATATAGAAAGATGTGCTTAGACAAACAATATACAATACAACTCACACACACACAAACACACACACACACACACACACACACACGCACAAATATGTACACAAATGCAGTTTCAGTTTAACAGATACACACACATGTACACAAGGATAAACTCAAAGAGAGCAAACTTAGCAAGGTAAACCACATCACTGCACATGCACCCACACATTCCCTCTCTAACATATTTCCATTCCCTCACACACACACACACACACACACATACAAAGTCCCTCCACAGCCCAAATCCTCTCTGGCCTGTTTAGAAAACCCAGTGCTTTCCAGTAAATCCGAAATAAAATAATCCCGGAACATCAACAAATGCAATTTTCAGCTTAGCATAACACACATGTGAATGGTAGGAAACTCTCAATATGAGGATGTGTTTGAGGAAATGGATGTGTGGGTTTTCTCGTGCTGCAGGTATTCAGCCAGGTAGAAATGAAGGGGTGTAGATGAGGGTGAGAAGGTCGGCCTTGTCAGTTTCAAAGCCTAGAGAAGAAAAGGGATAGAGAACAATATATTCGTCTTACGGCAGCAGATGGCGATGTGTGTGTCCCGAGGTCAATGATGTTACCACATCTCAACCTCCACAAAGAGAGAGATGCCGAATTGTAAACAGAAAGAGCAAAATGAGACCACACTATTCCAGCCAATCAGCAACAGGGGGCGTTCGAACACCAATGTGAACACAACGAAAAGCTAACTCTATACAAGCCTGAGTGCCGGCTGTGGAGAGTGTCATGTGTAAAATACAAAGCAAAACTTCTGAAATGTGGCAAATAGGGTAGAAGGGAGCTGGAGGAAAAGGGAGTGAGTAAATTTGGTAGATCTGGTAAATCTGACACAGCCGGACAGTGACAGTTTAAGGATTACCAGGGGAAGGAGAGGGAGCAGTCCACACTTCTGTTGCAACCACGCTGAATAAAATAAATGTCTTACGGCAACGGCATTGATTTTGATCCGGCCAGGGCGAAGATCTAAAATTGGTGGAGCTTTCCTACGGTGAAGACAGTACAGTCAGACCAAGAAAGAAATTCAGCCCTGGCCTTATCGTCTGAGATTTGCCAGTGCCCTGAAAACAGGCACACAGAGAGCAGCGGTAAGACTTTTACTATGATTTTTAATGGTCCAATTGCCCACCATGCATCGGCCCAGTTGATGGTTCACCATGGGCAGCAGCTCACCTGAATGTCCTGATGGCCAGAATCACTACCATCGCTCCTTTGCATTCAAAAGGCAAAGCTAATATTGTGCTCTCTGTTGGAGCTACTTCAGCTGCCTGCTCTTCCTGCTTCCACTGCAAGACACTTCCCGACCTCCACCACTGCATCTTAATCTTTCACAGGATCTTTTAACTGCTGTTCTCCCTACCTCACTTTCCACAAAGGCTCCTGGAAGGGTAGGGAGATGCGCTTTCCCTACAGAATCTGAATAATTTCCATTTTGGACATTTCCATCTAGTTTACAGTGCTGGACTATGGAGGTTAAAGCCTTTGGTTGAGTATCACACACTTAATTATTATTAAGCACCCGTATCCCATTCATGTATTAATTATAAATATCAATTCATTCCTTTTCAGACTGCAAAGGGTAAAGAGACTTTCCTGACACATCTTCATCGGAAGGCAGCTCCGACTGAAGGCCAGTCAACAAACAAATAAACATCACAATGACATTCACTGGTGTGGTCTAATGAGTCCCATTTCTTTTAATCCGAGGGAGGAAAGCAAGGTGAGCAAAATCTGTACAAAGTGTCCGCAGGCTCTGAAGAATATGATGCTGTAAAAATACGTAATCCAAAAAAAAAACTCCTGCAGTGGCTGCAGTTATAATCAAAGGTATTTGTTTACGTGGGAAATAACTTTGTTCTACAGTGTGATCCAGCAGTACACCAACAGAAACTGGCTCAATGTTATTTTTGTATATCTGTATATATATTTATATATAATGACAGTATTTTCTTGGTCTCAGTCAGCATTTTGCTCACCAAACAACCTGAATAAAATCATGTTGCAGATGGACTCTGTTCAGTCGACGCTGCGAGTTTGAAATGTGTCCATATTTGTGCCCATGAACATCAGTGTGTTGCAAGGTACGAGCTTCAGCATCTGCTCAGGTTACATCTGTGTGTGTTTGTGTGTTTGTGTTCCGGCCTTGGCTGGATAAACATTAATCATTAACTTCACCATATGGTGTCCATGTTGATCAAATTCCCATGACAGGCAGGGTGCCTTACTCTTGTGAGAGGACACACACGTCCAGGTGAGAGCACACACGCGCACACACACACACACACACACACACACACACACACACACACACACACACACACACACACACACACACACACACACACACACACACACACACACACACACACACACACACACACACACACACACACACACACACACACACACACACACACACACACACACACACACACACACACACACAAACAGACGCACAAACAGACGCAGGTGACACAGAACCCCACAGCCCAACAAGAAACTCAATCTGTGACACAAATTCCCCATGCTGCCACCTCTGGGTTTGGGTCTGTCTGCAGATGTTGTTCCTGTTGCCAACTGTTATTAACAAGAAAAAGGAATAAACTTGACTTGATGTTCCATTTCCTCCCTGAAAATTGTTTGTGTATTGTATCACACTCACACATTTGACCACTGCGAACTATTTTCCTTATTTATTATCAGCAGCAGAATTGGCTGGAGGTGGATTGTGGGCGGACCAAACAGGCATAACAACATACCCTCATTATGAAAAAAGCACGATAAATGTGGTTGCAATTATATTTCCTGTTGAATAAATTGCTGCAGCGTAGTTGCATATGAATTACGTATCTAAGAAAGAGAACTGTATCATAAGTTTAACAAACCATTATTGTAAATGACTTTTCACAGAGGAATACTTATTTCTCACGTTTCAATTATGAGAAAAACCAAAAGACAGAGTATCACTAAGAAAAATGGCCCAGCAGAGCCTGCAGTTGACAAAAATCAAAAAAAGCCATTGAAACTAACTATTGAATAATGATAATAATGACATTCATCATAATTATAATATTGAATGTATATTAATTGTATGTAAATTGCAAATTATAAAGAGGACAATGCTTTCCTTTTACCAGTTCACATGTCTAACAGCCATATAATAACTTGTGATTCAGTGTTGTTCTACATACTTGCAACCTGAAAAAAAACATCTTTAGCATAAAGCTCACACATTTTACCCACATTACCATTATATGCAGTGTGTAGTCATTTCATTCATCCACTAATGGTGCAGCTGCTCATGATTGGCTGTTGTTGTGCTCCTGGAAGAGAAAAGGTCTAATTGCCAACAGAGCTTCACTGATGACCAACACAATATGTAAGCTTGTTTTGTTCCGTCGAGCACACACATTATACAAACTTGACAAAACGAGCACACAAAACTGGAAGCTCGCTCGCACCGTTTCATGAGGAATACATCAAGGGATTTTCCAGCGACGTAGCCATTTCTCAAATTCAGTGTAGGACACACACATTCACTCACACACACACACAATATGTAATCACTCTTGTTCAGTCTGATACAACACTGGGCGCCTAGCAACAAAGTCACTGCTAAATGTAGAAATGTCCGTCATCTTTTACACTCAACATTCCTAAAAATGTCATCCGGGCTCACCAGCACTAATGAGACTTAACTCACGCTTTAAACGTTTGTGTTTGCACAGACTTTATTGATGTACAATGTGTATTCACTGTTATTCACTGAATATATTAATATATGTATTATTATGTATGATTCTGCCGGGCCCCTATTCATTTCAAAATTAGGATTGAAAGTTCTACTTGCTTTTTTATTTTTGAGCAAATGTGATTCAACCTCAGCCCAGCTCGAGACAGATTCACACACCCAGTGTCAGCAGGTGTCTGCTGCACAGGAAGAGATGTGTTTTATGTATTATGTATCTAGTTTGGAATAAACAGGAGAAGACACACGAATGCTCAGCCTCCAAAACAGAAAAAGAAAACAGTGACTTCCTCACAAACCTGAGCAACTGAAAATCAAGGAAAAGGAAATTACGGCGCATTGATTACAGGCTCAGGTGATTGTTGACGTGTCATCAAAACTCTGATGACTCGGCATTTGTTTTGTTTCATTTGGAGTTTCTTAGCTTTTTTTATTATGTTTTTGTTTTTAAGTTATTATTTCCTCATTACCGCCTCCATGGAGGTTATTTTTTCATTTTATTTGCAGGATTACTCAAAAACCTGTTGATGGATTAGCATTAAACCTGGTGGAAGTATGTGGTATGAGTCAGAAGATAATCCATTCAATTTTGATGTGGATCTGGATCAGGCACATGTGGGGGAATTATATCCATCAGTGTGTGACATTGGTGAAGCTTGGTTGAATTAAAAGGGACTGCGGAGCCTTGGCGGAGGTTTGCACTCTACTGAGCGCGACTCTAGTTCACACAACTTAAGACCTTTATTTGTTCATTTCACGTTCAGATTTTTCAAAACTTTCCCTAAAACCCTGTCCTTTCTTTCAAATATCCCTGCTCTGTTTTGGCTTTCAGGGATTCCTGGACTTCTGAGACAGGAGTTGTTCTAATGTTAAAGTTGAGCAGGCTTGCCAGCTGGATGAGATACTGAGGCCTGGTCATATGAAAATGTGCCGGCAGAGGTTCTGGGTTTGACTG
Organism: Limanda limanda; assembly: GCF_963576545.1. Classification (NCBI taxonomy): domain Eukaryota; kingdom Metazoa; phylum Chordata; class Actinopteri; order Pleuronectiformes; family Pleuronectidae; genus Limanda; species Limanda limanda. The sequence continues at coordinate 20,940,944 of NC_083637.1, read as the reverse complement.
GTTTCCCGATAATAAAGCAAGGCAGGCAAGCGTGAAGTCAGGTCTGGGTTTTAATGCAGGATTACAGATGAAGGTTTGTGGCTGAATATTGCAAGGCAGAGGCCGGTAGCTGAGGTACAAGTTTCTTCAAAAAGTTTCCCACAGTTTGTGCTCTACGCTGTCCTTCACTAACCATTCGAATAGCACTACAAAATGGCAAACTGACTATATAGTGCACTATCAAATGTGTGTGTGTATATGTGTGTATATTCAGCAAGTAACAAGTGCACTATATAGTGATAAGTGAGTGATTTCAGACTCTGTTAAAGACTGCGGCTGTAATGTCAACACCAGTGGAGGTGACTGAACAATCTGGTAGAGTCTGAACAGATTGAAAGTGGGTCAGCTGGTTTGGGCATTTGAATGGCAGACGAGCCTCCATGAGAGAGCAGGTCCAGTAGGATTGGGATTGTCCTGGTTGTGAATGAGGATTGACGTACAGGAATCACCGACTTGGAGACAGGTGAACAAACAAAGCATCTAAATATCACTGTAAATATCTGACTATAGCGTCGCCACATGATCTGGCAACTGGCGAGTGATGGTTAATTGATTAGATTAGACTTGGTTGTGTTGGTGAACTTGTGGCAAGAGGAGACGGGAAGACTAATCCTTTAGAGTATGTTATGACCAGCTTGTTTTAGGTCACAGCAATGAAGGGAGGTCTACACGGATAGCTTGAATCAAAGCAACAATTCTTTTATATAATGAAAAAAATAACGAAATATATTAATGTCATGTCAGATATCAGTGTGTGGTGGAGGTGTGGGATGTGATGGGATGGGAGGCAAACATCCTGCAACAGAGAACACAGCCAGCACAACCTATACAACCAGGGCCACCCCACTATACAGAAAGGGAAATAATCCACAGACCCACAGGATTTAACTTTTAATTTCAGCGCAGATTAGAGCGTCCACACTGCCTGGGGTTCAGGTCCTTCTAGAGATCTGAGATCATGCCTATTTTTCCCATGGGCCGTGCACGGTTCTCAGCAACATAGAGAGTGAAAATTATCTTTCAGCACAGCTTCAACGCAAGTAGAAATACAGTCATTAAAAAAGCAGCACAACCACAGCGCTACTGCAGCCAGTGTGGCCTGAGCACAAGAGCCAAATCTAGCATATTTGTACTAAAGCAATAAACTGTTGCTTCACCAAGATCACACTGAGTTTCCGTCTGCTCTTGTATTCAATGTTAAAGAAATTATCCTCTCAAAACTTCACAACCCAAAGTTTAGCAGGAATGACGTCATTTACTTAGGGTTCCATTTACTTGGTGCTAACTTTTTGATCAGGTTCAGAGGATCACTGGGCAGCATGGATGGAGTTGTATTTTAAATAGTGCTAATACTTCCTTTGGAGTAAAGTACACATATATGCTTATTTTTGTGTATATAAGCATTTCAAAAGCCTGTTTATCTATAAAGGCGTGTGTGTGTGTGTTTGTGTGTGTGTGACCCAGCCTGTGCACAGGCCTAGTTAAAGAGAAATAGCTACAAGAGCAATAACATCCCTGACTAAGCGGCAAGGGATTCAATTCCCGAGTCATTTTACAAAAGCGTGGTGTGATTGAGTCGGTCTGCACATTGAATTCCGTATTTAATTTCCTAAAGGTCCCCAGAGCCATGTTTCTGTTTCCAGTTTCTCCTCCTCATGAGATCAGGATGGGGGACTAAATGAAGGGCTTTTTCCTTTTCTTCCCCTTTTTACGTCCATCGTTTTCTTTCATCGTAAAATGCCGAACACTCAGGGTTAGAGGAGGGGGACATGTTAATGAGCGTTCTTGGTGAAGCAACACTTTCCATTATCATCTCTCTCCCCTCTTGCTGCTGTAAGAGCATTTTATCGCAGCTTGAATTCCTGTTTTCTTCCTCCTGCCATCTCTCGCCTCAGACAGCCTCTCTTATCCCCTAACATTTCCAATATTATTTATTCATTTTATCGCACTTTCATCCCACAAACAAATAAAAGTCAAGTTTAACTTTATAATCCTTCATTTCAATGAGCGTTTCAATGGCTTCCTCCCTCCAAACAGTTAGATAACTACATAAACTAGAAGGGCACAGAAAGGAGTCAAATGCCCAACAGTCCCCTTATGAAACAACATTTAAATTCACTAGAACTGGATATTTGCACACACTCATACATACAATCACACAAGTCTGATTATTCCTCATCTAGATCCATCAATAATTTAAAGAAAATGAAAATAAATATATATATAAGCTCTTCCCTGACTGCATCCTACCACCAAGTTGTGTGGTAATCTGTTGGGTAGTTTGAGTAGAAATCTTCTGCAGCAGAACAAAAGTATTTCTAAATCAGCACTAAGAGCATACTAGCATTAACGTCCTTAGAGCACATAACTCCAGCAGTTTAGGTGTAACGATGTTCAAGATTGGCCTTTTCCTTCACTGTGGTCGTGTCTCTGGAAAGCAGGTACACTGACTTCTCTTCAAAGAATATCCTTTTATCCATTTCTCTTGGAAAGAACATTTCAGCTTCCACATCCCCTTTTCTTTACTTAACAAACACCATGTTGCTCTTCAGCGAAGACACATCAGAGTTATGACGTGTCCTTTTGTGTCGCAGGGTCACACAAAGTCTAAAATGTCTAAAAGTGACTATTAGGTCTTGAAAAGTTTAAAAGGCATTAAGATATTACATACTAGGTTTTAAATGTTTTAAGATAGGTGATAGTTGTGTATATAAAATTTGTTTTAAAGAGAAATGTTAAGGCAGCCTGCCTATTTTGTAATGTTCACATGTGTTGTCGATCTTTCTCCACAGATATTAGCACGCTGTTATTAAAAGACAGACAAGAACAACAGGGAGCTGATAACTGAGTGAACAACCACCTTGGTCAGAATTAATTTCAGTACTCTCTGCTTGGCTGTGTGAAAGACAATGGGTATCTACTGTCCCTGCCTGCAGTTTGTTGCTTGATATAATCTGTGACTCTGATGTTCCTTCATATACGTCATACTTGTCAACGGTCTTAAATTTTATTCGTTATGGTCTTAAAAAGTCTTAACCTTAACTTGGTGAAACCTGCACATACACAAGTTTAATTGTTTAACAGGTCCCACAGTGTCCACCTCAGGGACAAAACCATTAATTAGCTATTTCAAAGATGCAGAGCTCAGCAGAAGAAAAACTATAGTAGTTTCTGGTGGGAATAGTACGATGTGTAAATAAAGAATCTGATCCCAACTTTTTGAGCCAAGGACTTCCACCATGCTTTACTGGACAATAGATGCACCTGGAAAGAGGCAAACGTTTTTGTCTTCATCGCAGAGGATGTTCGGTGTGTGCCTCCGGTCGATAGTATTGAGTATAAGCCAGATGACTGCTAATGAACCAAAGATGAAAACACAAATGGCTATTCAATCACCAGAGTATGGACTTGAAATGCATCGCAAACCCTCTTACATAGCCGGGAAAATTGAGTCACGCTCCACAGGATCCACCTTAGAGTCATTACCCTTCCATACACATGCGCAGATAATTAGTATTCAATTGCAGGAGCTAGTAACTGAGTTAGTGCTACAGAGCCAATTATAACTGCATTAAAACTGATGAACACGGCCACAAACAAATCCTCAGGAAGGAGAGTAATTAAATAACAACTAACCATTTTAATATCACCCTTATTCCTCTGCTCTAACTGCGCACACAGCTTCTCAGTTCCCACAGAACATCAGGCCCCTAGAAGGAATCTTAATCGGCATTTTGTCTTTTATATGATGAAAGGAGGAGATGTGAGCGTTAGTATCACCATTCACTCATCGACTCCTTGGTTGAGCCATGTGGGCAAAGCACCATGCGCCAATTTAGTGACAGAGATTTTATATTTAATTTTCCACCACTGCTGTGACATTTCATCATATGGGGTCAGCTGTTGTATCGGGCTAAATTGGAATTACAAAGAATCAAAGTAAAATAAATAAAGATATCATGGTGTGCATCCTCTGATATTGCACCATTTCTTCTTCCTTTGTTTTTTTCTTTTCCTCCAACTGAGAAACATCAGCTGCTTGCAAAGTGTGCTCATGTTGGAAAAAAGGAAAACATGAAAAGCCTGTTGGTTTTGTATGGGGCAAAGCAAGTAATCATTTAATCAAATATGGCGCATATTCATAAATCACAATTTACCTCAAAGGGCTTCGCAATCTGTCCAAGGAGGAATAAGTGAGGGTTTCCTCTCACAGAATGGACAGATGTGCACTGGATACCATGTGTTACAGAGCAAAACAGCAAAAGGCCTTTATTTGTAACACTTTATGAAAAAAGACGGTTTGTAACATAAATCCAGAAGTACCAATGTTTCAAGCGTTTATGCAAAAATAGAGTTATGTGTTTTAGTATCACACGTGCAATAAGTGCTGTTGAGCACAGAAGCTACAATTTAGTTTAAAAAAAAAATAGGCTCGTTTGAATCGTTTCAATCACGTTACAGCAATAGATTCTGTCTCTAATAAGTACATTTTTTTATTTACGTTTTCAAGTTTTAGAGTTGTCTTTCTTTAATATTGTTCTTACCATGAGTAGTAGTTTCTCTGTCCTGTCCAGGAATGGGGTAAGGACCCAAATGTAGATCACAGATGAGGATTAATTAAAAAAAACAGTATTTATTATGATTTATGGGTTTGGTGACAAAAGATCAGGCGTCTGAAAAGCAGTGTCCAACACTCAAGACAAACAGAAAGCTTAAAGGATGTAAACACAACGAACACAAGGGGAAAAAAACTAGAAAATGCTAGAACACTGGATGACTGACAAGACACTGATAAAAACAGACAAACTGACAGAGGGAGACATAGACACTTTATAGACAAGGTTAACAAAACATAGGTGCAACAAATACAAGTAATAAACCAAAAAGGCAAAACAGACAAAGACAAGAAGTGAAGCAAGAGAGACACACAAGGACAGAGGTTTCAAAATAAAGGAGGAAAAAGAGAATTCAATGTGCAGACAAAGACAAATACAAAAATACAAACAAGGTCCAAACCCAAGAAGATTGGAATTCCTTAAAATAAATCCAAAGTCCAAACACAAAAAGTTTCTCAAATGTTCACAAAGGCAGAACCATGACAATAACAGCGAAGCGGCAAATCATTTTGAAAATGTTTTTTTCTTGTCACCCTTGTTTTCCCAATAACATGTTGTTTCACCACAGGCTGTGAGACCTGCCTGGCATCTAGAAATGTTATTCAAAAAGTTGTCAGGGTCATTGTTTGTATTTTATTGAAATTATATATATTGTAAGAAAAACTAAACTCAATAGTCTATTGTGATGGGGATTGAGGATGATGGTGACAACAAGGCTCAGGAAGAGGTCAATGCCGGCTCTTCTCTGTGACTTCCCCTTTCCCGTCATGCATCGTATTCACCATCATGCTCGCTGAATTCCCTCCTGCATCACCTGAGGAGGAAGGAGGGTGCATGCTTACAAACAGAAATATAAAACAATACATAAGATGAATATAATTTTGAATGGGGCTCCAACAACACACACACACATGAACTGGAAGATGGAACCACTTACATGTAAGAAAGGTTTTCTTCTGAGAGATAAAAACGCATGCATATCACTTCTTATTCTTCTTTGTTTGGTTGATTGGCAGGTGGAAACCAACGTGAAGGTGCATTACCGCCATCTATTGTGTTGGTGCACCGTTCCTGCAGGTTCTGCAATACCAGATGGGTGGAGTGGACGGAGCGAGCCCCTATCACCAATGGTTGATATGTCACAACACTTTCAGTAAAGACAAATCGCTTAAAAAAATAAAACAAATGTAAATCAACACTCATGTACTGTTCATGATATATTTACATTCATGCCATTACTCTCCTGACAGTGCTTTTTTTAAATGTATGTCCTCATCTGTGAACCTTTGTGAAGTCTGAATTAATTTAAGATGTTCTTTGTGACATCTAATTATGATGTCTGAGATGTCACAGCAACAAAGCTTTACAGATACGTGTGATAAATTATACGTACGGGCTCCATAAATACCCACAGACGTGTGTAATGACATCTGTTCTGCTGTCTGATGGGCTCGTCAGCCTGTGAGTCAGACATAAAGACGTTTAGCAGCTAATAGCAGCTTGATGCCTCTGCGCCTCAGGAGTGGAACGTGTATTCGTGAGCTGTTGGCTCCAAAATCTGACTTTGGCCTTCTCTGATTGGTTAGAATGGTTAAAAATAACTCTGCATGTGACCAGTGGTCCACTGTGATTGGCGTTTGCGACATCACGTCACACAATTTTTTTTAGGTCAAGTTTAAATATTTTCACTTAAGCAATAGAAGCATGGGACGTTTTGTCTGTTTGGGTCTTTACATTGACTTTGTATGTAATCTCAATGTGTGAAAAAAGTTGGGTCATGTTTGGTGTGAATGCACAAGAAGAACTATGTGTCAACCTGTTGTTGGGATACAAAGCTGAGTTGCAGTCCTACACATTTCTATGCACTCCATTTAGATCAGTCACACACCCCAAACCCCATAGAGACGGTTTCTGCCCCCCGCCAAATTTAATTAACCAACTCAAAATCAAACAGAGGAGGAATTCCACATAAAAACCTTAAAAAAATAAAACAAAAAAAGAGAAGTCATCATCAAATCTATCATTCCAACCATCTGTCCATCCATTTTCTATAGCTCTTATCCTTTCAGGGTCACAGGGGGGTACACACCCACACATGTCTGACGTATTGAAATGAACAATTCGTTCTCACATTCACACCTACAGGTAATGTAGAGTCATTATTTCACCTACGCTGCTCGTGTTCCTGGAGAAAGCCCCGGCAGACACAATGAGATCATACATTCTCCACAGAAAGACACAGGTTTGAACCCAGAACCCTGAGGCCACAGGGCTAACCGCTGCACCACTATTTATTTTTTCCTGTCATGTGTCATTCATGTAAGTCTCAGCTTTAATGCAACAAATATGTTATTTGAATTAAAGACTAGAGTTTATTTCACTCAGCTCATGAAATCAGACACTTTATTCCAGTTGAATGAGTCAGACATGAGGAACTTTAAACTCTGAAACTCTCTCCATTACTACTCTTGACACCTCATAAAGCGTATGCAGCACCCCGAGCAGCCGTCTCTGTGTTCCCATTATCTTGCTCCAGTGAAGGTGAGTGTAAAGAACCATATTATCATGAGTGAGAAGGTGCACACAGGCAGCTTTGGCCTCAGACGGGGTTGGGGGGAGCCTCATTTGGGCTTTGATAGCTGCTAATAACAGGGTCTGAATGTAAGAAAGAGAATTAGGGAGTGATGTGTTTTCATGATGTCGATTCACAAATTGCAGGATGTGCTCGCGTGTGCCAGAGAAAGCTATTGTAGTATAATTGGCTAATGGGTCTGCAGGATCCGGGGTGTCAAGAGAAGGTAATTGGATGATGTGACTTTGAAAGTAGCTGTAATTGGCTAATATCAAAAGTGCAACTCGGAGCGGCCACATTGTAATTGTTAGGTTTGACTTCCGAGGCGAGGGCAGGGGGTAGAAACTAATTATCTCAAGGCCCTTTAGAACTCTGGGTTTGTTCCTAATCTGGTCAATGTGATTTAGGAACAGAGACTGTAAATGTTTTTAACTGGCTCAAGCTCTGTTCCATGTAAAGTACAATACGACTATATTGACCCTTCGCTTGTGATGAACCTAGAAAAATAACCTTTCCTGTCCACCATTAAATCAAAGGTCTTTTTCACTACTTGTGCAGCTGTGGCTCAGTGGAAAATTTACAGTAAAAATCTCTCATTAACTCCGACAATGAGTTTATTTCCGTTTGTTTGTCTATTAGCAAAATTATGTAGTTTTTGCGTATTACTCCAAAAAATTATGCAGAGGGCTGCGAAAAACAAGCATGTGTAGAGTGTAAATATCTGATGATTGGGTGGAAGTTGGTGGATCTGGAGATGATTGTGGTGATAAAGTGACTTATCAGTAGAATTAGGTCTGCATAAAACTAGCATTCAAACACACACACACGCACGCACACACGCACACGCACACACACACACACACACACACACACACACACACACACACACACACACACACACACACACACACACACACACACACACACACACACACACACACACACACAATATCCAAAGCACAAGTGTGAGATCTTGGGTTGCTCTGTGCACCCAGGAATTCAGCACAATTTGGTGCGGAGCTCTGACTGTCACACCACACACACACACTGTTGCACTGTAATAGATGAGTATCATATCTTCTCAGTCATTTTAATAGAAGTGAATGGGAGACAGAGCTCATATTATACAAATGTAATGGTGCTGCTGGATGGAGCTTTGCTCGGAATCTCTGAGGACTCAAAAATGTGAAAACTGTTAAAAATCATAAAGTTGTTGTCGGTATTTAAAAGTCCGACAGTATATTCTTACATTGTTCTGAGTGAAGGTATCATCAGACGACAGAGGTGAAAACACAACGGAGGTCTAATGACTTTTGAATCTGCTTCAACTTTCTTTGTTTAAAATGCTTGAAATACAACAAATCAAAAAAAAAATTTCACTCAATAGATATTTGCTATCTTGAAATGTCAGTGCTTCCCTGCTGTTTATTTCCTGGTTCAGCTCTCGACCACTTTGATGCCTTTCGCTCAAAATGGAAATTTTTGTTCATACAGAAAAGGACATGTTGCCTTTACACGAATGTTGCTTTTGATGTGGGATTGAAAAGTTGTTTCATTAGCTAGTCGGACCTCAGGGAACGGGGACTTGTCGACCTCTATGCAGACAAAGTGTCCTCATGCTGTTCAAATCAAGTTTTCTTATTATGTTTCAGCTGATGGCATGAGAGGATTATGGCTATAAAACAGGTGTTTTCTTTCTTTTGAAGCAAAACATTGAAATTCAGACGTTGTGAGGAGGGCAGAAGTAGCAGGAGCACCTATTTGTATAATTCACGATATAATGCAATTGAATACTGGAACAACAAAGTGCAGTGTTTTTATTGAGAGGTGGCAGCAGATATACTGCAGGCACAGAACTGGCAAAGCAGAAACACTCTCAGAGTTTGTTAAAATGGTCATTTGTCGTGTGCTTATTTGATCACTTCACAAACAGTGACATCTGTGTGATGAATTGAAGTCGGACTCGTGTAGAGAAATTCTTGATCACCTTATGGGGCATCTGCCACAAGTTTTGTTGACCCTTCCCTCAGTCACACAGTCTGAATCCTAGCTCGCTCTTTTAAAGTAATCAAGCAGAAAAATGTCAAAAACAAAAAACAAAAACACAGAACCACAGTTGATACGTAGCCTGAGGGAGAGCAGCACATTTATTAGGAGGCCATAACTTTCCCACAGAGGAGCATACAGGGTGGAATTTAAGTGCCTAGTATCAAGATCTTCAGCTAAATTCAAGGGAGGGAGTGTGTGTGTGTGTGTGTGTGTGTGTGTGTGTGTGTGTGTGTGTGTGTTAGTGTTTGTGTGAGAGAGACAGAGTTGGCTAATCCTTTTTGCTCAGCAGCAGAGCATCACTGACTGTCATTGACGTCGGAGCAGATACCCCAGGCTACTGTGCTCCTCCCCTGGTGGCCGATGTTTACAACAACCCTGACTCCAACAACAACAACCGCATCAAGCTGCTGTCGCTCTCTGAGCCTGACAAGAGCAGCTACTGGAGGGCATTCCCTGCTGCCAAGGTGACTTCTATCTGTGTGTGTGTGCGTGTGCGTGTGCGTGTGCGTGTGTGTGCTGGGGTATATCGAGGTTACCTAGAGAGGAAATAATAAGATCAGTGAATTTCATTAAATCACATTGAAAATATGTATTGGAAGTCAATTTTTTCACCAAATATTGATGCTTTGCGGTTAGTTATTCAAAAGGAACTTCATATCCCTTAAGATATAGTTTTATTTTTAATACCAATTAAGAGGAAAATTACATAATCCACAGAAAAAAAGAAAAATACAATCAACATAAATATAAGTCCACTTATTATCAGTATCATTATTAGTAGTAGTATTAATATTATTAACATTTTCAACAATCATTTGAATTATACACAGGGGGATAAATGTTTGTTAAATGTGACGCAGGAGCCGTCTGGCTTCCAATGCTTTGTCCCTCATCTCCTAATTGGTGTTCATGTCCCACACCTGCAACAAGGAATGATGGATAAGAGATGATTGGACGTATTAACAGAAGAAATCCAGCTTCATTTAACAATTCTGTTTGTGTTTTGTATGGAGAAATGTACTAGTTGGACCCAGGTATCTGCTGTGCACGAAGGAAGCACCACAGAGGGTAGTGTGTCGTCAGACAGGAGCCTGTTTGGAGATTAGTGTCTAAGTAGCTTACTTCACACTCAGTCGATTATCGGCCCGCTCCACCTACCGGTCACACGTCTTTATGAATACATCTTGGTTTTTATGTATAATTACGGGACAATTTATGCCGGCAGCACTGCTGAGAGTGGTCATGTGGCCTTCTGAAAAAGGTCCTGTAATGGAAAAAGGATAGTAAGATCATGTTATTCCACACAATCTACAGTTTCCTATTAAGAGTAGGCTGAGGTGTAGGCCCACCAAAAGAAAAACAACACTTTGGTAGTGCCACTATTTTGATGAAATGTTTTCCAAGGTAGGTGTATGGAGCATGAACAGTGTGAGATAACAGGAGTGTGATTGTGACCGACAGTGAGGCTGAAGGCTGCTACTGCACAACTTGACCTGAATCTGAGCAGGAGCCACAGAGATGCTCCTGGTCTTCTGTCTGTCTAATGAGCCCAAATGTACATGTAGACCTACTGAGTCCGATTTAAACATGTGCGACTTCACACTGGGTTAGACTGGGTCTGTCTCTGAGCTCACACGAGAGTGGCATGTGCTGCTGGCAACAGCAAGCTACACCTACGATGCTCATAGCAAACAGAAAACTGGGATGATGAGTGTTTACTTTGTTTGAACTGTCTGAGGTTGGTGTGTCTACATATGTTTTATAGGTAATTTCACGATACCCACACTGAAACGTGACGATTCACTACAATCATCCGTCACTCCCTGAGAATGGTTTTATGTTTTGATCAGAAATGAATTCACTCTTTTTATAATGAAATGTTAAACACTTACTTTAGTTTTTTCAGATGTTATGTTATAAATACTGTGGGCTATGTGAACTGTTTGTTCTGCCCTGATGGTCACTGCTTCTACTCTTTCACTGTCTGTGGGAGAAATATCAAAGATTTCGATCTGTCCCCTTCTTCATAATGTTCTCCGATATGAAAAATAAGGTTTTGACAGTAGCTCAGGTTTATCTGATATAACATCAGTCCAGTGGATTTCCTCTGTCCACTGCAGATTCAGTGAGGAAAATATCCTCCTTCTCCCGCCCATGCAAGATCAGAACTCATAAAGATAGCGAAGGCAACAATGACAATAATAGACGAACAGCAAACATTATACGTTATACATTATATACAAACTAGATAATTTGTTATGAAAATCTATAAATTAAAACTGAAACACACCTCAAACAAATCAAAGCATTTCACAGAAAACAATAAGATATCACAAGGTTTAGGGTTATGGTTCAAAACAGTTGAGTTCATAAAAATCTTCAAATGTGCTCATGACTGAACATGTTTTGAGCAAATCAAAGAAGAAATTGAAAGTTTTTATTAAAATGAAAATTAAGAGCAAATAACTTAACAAAAATAGAACTGCACTCTGGGAGAGCATGAATGGCACAATAAGAATAAATCTGAATTTAAAAGACACTTAATTTGTGGAAGATGAAATCATGAAGGCCACAGAACTTTGGAAGTGTAGCAGCAGCAAAACGCTAATAACAAGTGAGGAAGTACAATGATATTGTAGTCTGTATGAGCGGAAGAGAGAAACAAAGAAAAACAAGAAAACTTGTTTGTGAGTCGAACACACATTGGGTAAAAAGTTTGAGATGTGTTTCAGAAAAATTTCTGTTAAATTGTTCTTCATTTGTTGTCTTTCCAACTCTGTACATGAGAATCTCATATCACTGCATCTAAGACTGTGTTTGTCTCGGTGGTCAAGTCTGTAGAAACAAATGTATAAATGTCCTCAGGAAATTCAGCTTAATAATTGATGAGTAACTGATTGACAATTACAATATTGATGCAAATCTTCCTCTGAACAATGAGTTATATCACCATTTGTTGTGGTTTGTGCATCAATAGCAGCATTCAGACATCCACTGAACTCTAGATATTCTCTTCACATTATCCAAAGGGGCTGCATGTGAGAACGCAAATGTCCAAGTCGGAGACTCTGGACTTTTTACAGAGATTGTCCTGTCATCGCCCTGGGAAGGGAGGTACGAGATTTGTTTGTCTGTTCAGTTCCAGGTAAATATCTTTAACGTGACCTGAAATATACTTGACTCACATCCACATCTTTTCTGCTCGACAACTCAACACTGCTTTTTTCTTCAAGAGATTTGACCTGAGATACTTGGAGAACCTCATAGAGGGCGTAACCACATTATTAACACACTGCCTACTGCACATGGGTTTTATTTTTGGTTACCGTGTTGATGTGATGACATACTGACACTCAGAAGGAAGAAACAGGGAGAATGACTTCCCTGACTCATGATCTGCCCACTGACTTCCTCCAGGCACAGCACGCTCCACTGTTTTCCTTATTTTCTCGGGAAGTGGCTGCAAACAGACATCCCACACAGTTTGTGTCCAGACTGCACATCCACACACACACACACACACACACACACACACACACACACACACACACACACACACACACACACACACACACACACACACACACACACACACACACACACACACACACACACACACACACACACACACACACACACACACACACACACACACACACACACACACACACACACACAGTAAAGTCCTGAGGATGCACCACTAGATCACAGAGATCATTTTTAACTTTCATTACTTATCCACATCACTGAACTCCCTCAGGATCACCATACCTCACTCTGGAGGCACAAAGTCCACATGTTATTTCTCAAAACTAAAATTTCACATTTCCACGATTTTCTCTGGATAATTAAACAACGTATAAGATCAGTACGAATAATAAACAGCATTATTCTGCGGGGTTGTGAGTTTGTGCATTCATCAACGGAGATTATATTTATTCTAGGATTGCAGCACTTTTACACGTTTGCTATCATCAAAGATCAAACTTACCAGAACCAAAAAATTAAGCGTTACTGTATGAGCGGTATTGAGGCATGTCGTCACACACTTTTGAAAACTACAATGTTTTTCTAGGGAACAGTAGCAGAATATGTGAGGAGCCATAATGTCACACCTCGCTTCTTTGCATTTGCAACTACACCTTGGTACTTTCTCGCAGACGCAGGCCTCTCCACACAAACTGATGATTCGGTCATCCCAAATGAACACAGCTCGCTATTGTACTTCGCATGGTTATAAAAATGGCCACACGTGTGTCGGCCGTTAGCGGAAATAGAAGACCTTATCTGGCCTCCACCTCTACACCATCATTCAGCCTCTTCTCCTCTCCTCTAACGCGTCTCAAATAGCATGGAGGAAATGAGAGAATATTATCTTGTGCTCGTCGTTCACATGCACACTCTCATCACACACTGACGGTGCTTCTGCTTTGTGTGAGTGTGTGTGTACATAGTGTCATAGTTTTGTCTGGGAGACTCAGGGAATGCTGTCACTTGACACTGCGACTTCATGAGTCAACTAATGTCACACTGTCATTCAAGTCAAGGGATAATACGTCTATTTATCATGAATGGAGTTCATTTCTGATGAAGCTGAGTGACCGGTTAAAGTCAAAGAAGACAAGGCAGCTCAAGAGCCAATCAGTGTGTGTGTTTCTCTACCTGTGCCTTTTCCTGAACTGTCATTTTGTAACTGTAACTGTAAAGTATGTGTAAATATGTGGGGCTTCATGCAAGAACCCAACGAACAGTTATGAGAAGTTGTTGCATTCACAAATTTTCCTGTATTTTCAGTTTACAGCTAACAGGTAAGCACGAGTGGTCCGGCCCTTTCGTAGGAGTCATGATGAATTAGTCGGCTGTCATTCACATCAAGTTTTTCACTAATGTACCATATACCATTATTTTAAAGCAATATACAATCACACCTCAGAATTATGTTATTAGGTCAGTTTCTTCAATTCAACCTCTCACTGAGAAAATGTAGTCTACCGGGTCTGATACACTGCCAACCTCCTGTAAAGGTGAGAGCTGCATCTATCTTCACAGTGTTTTCCAGCCATTCATGACCAGGGTATCGCTGTCTAACTATTTAATTTTTGTCTCAAACTACGAAGATCTTCTGCAGGCTAAAGATGTTGTCCACTGATAATCACACCAGAGCAACCTTTAACCAATGACAGCAGCGTTTCACAGGTTAAGTATCCTCAGAAATGTTCCTTTCCACAACTTCATTGTGAACACCAATGCAAAACACATACACTCTCTAAAGTTAAAGTTCTGATTGTACTTGCTTTTAGTTTTTTCTTTTCAAATCTGAAGTCTCCTGAAATGAGATGGGTCACATTATCCTTGATTATGTTTTGAGAAAGAGTAGCTGGAAGAGAATGATGCCACAGCTCTCATTACTGCTCCACTCTTATGGATGCAAATCATTTTTGAGGAGATTATCAAGAGCAGGGTCTATGAGAAAACTGCAACATTTCCTTAAAGACCCTGAATGTGAGAATTAAAAATGCAAATATGTTCTCTCTCTACTTTTTATGAGGAAGAACCACAACACTTATTTCTGCACTTTCTTGTTTCCCCTCTACTTTTGCTTTCTTATTACCTTACAATAGATGTATTCTTATGTTTGAATATTCACTGGCAAAGTCCATGAGATTTACAGCTTTTCTACTGCATGTCGTAAAAGAGATGATTCACTCTATGAAAAACTAGAGAGCTCTGTGAAGGTGACAACATTGAGGAGAGTTTTTATTTTCACTCTGCAGACACCGCAGACTTTAATTAGGGCCCGAGCACCGAAAGGTGAGAGGCCCTATTGAAATTGTTTAGTAGTATGTTTAGTAATCAGTAAGGATTATTCTGAGCGTAGTGAATGTGCTTTTTGAGGCCTTTCCCATGCTCAAAAACTTTCTAAAGTTTGCAGTAAATTAGAGAGTGGGTAAAATTGACGTATTCTGGAGTAATTTGAAATGGGCGTGGCAAAATAGCTCAACAGCGCCACCTACGGAAAAGCCCCTCATTTAGCATTCACCGAACCTCACGAAAATAAAGACAGTGGTGTATCATGACCAGACGCACAAAAGAGTCTCTCAGTGCATACCGCCATTTTGGATTCAGTGTCCATTTTGGCCATAATCCATATTTTTACTTTGATGTACTTGTCGTAGAGCTTTCATCGGATCAACTTAAAATTTAGACGAGTGTCATCACAACAAGATGGAGTTCTAAAGTTATCAAAAGATCAACTTTTCGTCAGAGCGTGTGGCCTGGCGTCAAAGTTTGATTAAACGCCATCAAAACATGAGCATCTGTATCTCGGACATATTTGGTCCAATCGAGTCCAAACTAGACACATAAGACAAGAGTCACAACCTGATGACATCGACACAGAAAACGTGACTAAAAATCACAGCGCCCCCTGATGGCAGCAGGAAATGTCTTGTTTTTGTTACGTCTTACACTTGGAAGTATTCCGCTTCATCCACTTTGCGCAACCATGTCAAACGGGTCTCAAGACATTGATAATGAAGATATAAGATTACTGTGACTTTTCGTCAAACGCCATATTAATGGCGTGGCATCAAAGTTCATCAACTCGCCATGACACACAAAATCGCTGTACCTTCCGTGTTCATGGGTCCATCTCCCTCAAACTACATGTGTGTGTCAACAGCCCCCCTCTGAAAACATTCAGATAATTTTAAGGAATGGGCGTGGTAAAATCACTGACTAGCGCCCCCTAAAGGGCAGCCCCGGCACTACGATTGGCCTACTTCTACTAAAATCGATAGGGACATGTGTCTTTTCATGACAAAGAAATAAGTTTCTTGGATACATATGCTAGACCAAACAGAAAGCTTGCCATTTTGGATTTAGTGGCCATTTTGGCCAAATTCCACATTTTTACTTTAATATACTTGTCTTAGAGCAGGGGTGCCCAATACGTCGATGATCAACTTTTCGTCACATCGTGTGACAGTGGCGTGGCGTCAAAGTTTGATTAAACGCCATCAAAACACAAGGTCCTGTATCTCGGACAAACACGGTCCAATCGGGTCCAAACTAAACACATAAGACAAGAGTCCCGGCCTGATGACATTTACACAGAAATTATTACTTTAAATCGCAGCACCCCCTGGTGGAAACAGGAAATGTCTTGTTTTTTGCATGTCTTACACTTGGATGTTTTCTTCCTCATCAACTGACCTCAACCATGTCAAACTGTAACAAATGGGTCTCAAGACATTGATAATGAAGATATAAGATTACTGTGACTTTTCGTCCAACACAGTATAAATGGCGTGGCATCAAAGTTCATCAACTCGCCGTGAAACACGAAATTACTGTAACTTCCTTGTTCATGGTGCCATCTCACTCAAACTACATGTGTGTGTTAACATCCCCCCCTGAAGATATTCATATGGTTTTAAGAAATGGGCGTGGCAAAAAAACTGACTAGCGCACCCTAAAGGGCAGCCCCGGCACTACGATTGGCCGACATGTACAAAAATCAATTGTGGCATGTGTCTTTTCATAACAAACAAATAAGTCTCTTGGATCGATATGTTAGACCAAACAGGAAGACCGCCATTTTGGATTTAGTGGCCATTTTGGCCATATTCCACATTTTTACTTTGAAGTCCCTGGGCTTTCATCAGATCAACTCCAAATTCAGATGAGTGTCATCACAACAAGATGGAGATGAAAAATGATTTAGGGATTGATTTTTCGTCACACAGTGTGACCGTGGCATGGCGTCAAAGTTCACCAACTCGCCGTGAAACACAAAATGCTGTTACTTCAGTGTTCATGGTTCTATCTCACTCAAACTACATGTGTGTATCAACAGCCCCCCCCTGAAGATATTCATATGGTTTTAAGGCCGTGTGACCGTGGCGTCGAAGATTGATTAAACGCCATCAAAACACGTGGTTCTGTATCTCGGACATATATTGTCCAATCGAGTCCAAACTAGACATGTAAGACTAGAGTCCCGGCCTGATGACATCTACACAGAAATTATGACTTGAAATCACAGCGCCCCCTGGTGGATACAGGAAGTGAAGCATTTATCCTTGCCACAGAGAGGAAAACGCATCCAACGCGGAGACGTGCGCTTGGTCATCGATCGCTCTCTCCCCCGACCGCAACAGGCTTCAACGTGCGGGTGCTCGGGCCCGCAAGTGCTATAACATAGCCCTAGTATTTATTTTGTATTTCAACTGATCGGCAATTTCACAGTTCAAAATAAAGATCCACAAAAAGACATTTCTGTGCCCTATGTGCGTGGAAATGCTCTACTACATATACACATTTCTCTTATGGTTTTCTCCAAACAGAAATATTTAATTTACCCTGTTTAAACCGTTGTTGCATGCTTTACAAATATCATGTGGCGTGCTGCCGATCATCAAGAACTGTTGTCCATTTTAGTCACAAAATATTGTTTTTACCCCCTTGTTTATCTTGCATGAAGGCCATTCCGTCTGACTAACCCTGGTCATATATTTCATAATATGTTTACCCCATTGCTCTGGTTGTGATGCTCTTCATTGGTCTAGCGCTGAGTCCCTGCCGTCTTCTTCCAATTTACTTTCATGCTCAGAATTGATTTCCACAATCTTCCTCTTCTGACATGTCCTTCTCAAACACTTGACGAGCTGTCTCAGTCTCTGGCATTATTCTCAGGGAGGTGCTCAGAGCACACAGCATTTTGATCATGTTGCTGGATTCCTCTGACAACGTGTCAATGTGCAGATGGTGCTGGTCACTCCTCCACGAGAATGGAGATTTGTGGCGGTTTCAACTAATTAGGGCCCGAGCACCCTATTGAATTTGTAAGGATTCTTTTTTTTTTTTTTTGCAGGCAAATTAATTGGCTTTTTGAGGGCTTTAACATGCTCAAATTGTGACCAACATTTAGAAAGTGGTGAAAACGTACGTATTCTGGAGTAATTTTAAATCGGTGTGTCAAAATGGTCCAACAGCGCCCCCTGGAACGCAGCCCCTAGTTTTTCCTTCGACCAATCATCACAAAAATCATAGCCCAGGTGTACTATGACCAGACAAACGCAACATGAAGCCCTTTATCTCAGAAATGTTGTAGTTGGACAATCAAATATTTAAAAGCTGCATCCTTTGTATCAGAGCTTTACCAGTTAATGCAGTAGAAGTGAGTTTGCAGTTCAACTTGGGAGTTTTTGCAGTGAGCTCGACCTTGTGTGACACATTTTCAAACATTTTCATAGCTGCGTCTTTCCTGTGCAATTTCTCGCAGTGAATACTGACATCCTGCTCTACATTAATGCAATTACTTTATTAAGGTTGTGGTGAATGCACGGATAAATGTCGATGGTTTGGTAAAATACTCTTTGTCTTGGTTATTCATTCAGAATCAAGGAGAAACAAGAGAAAGCCTTATCTGCACTGATAGAACAAGGTCAGATGTCATCTGACTCAGTGATAATGGGAAGTTGAACACCAGCAAAGTTCAAGTCCCTCTAATTCAGTGGTGGGTATTTACTTTTCACTGGGGGCCACATGAGAAACAGGGACAGTTGTGGAGGGCCGGACCAATAGGCTGAACTACATTTTGCTCAACATTTGATCTGCTGTCAACTTTGATAAGCTACTACTGGTAAGAGTACATAATCAACATTTACCAAAAACAATCGTGAACAAAATATTCATTTTAATATGAATTATTTTTATATTAATACTCAATATTTGTTCTGATAACCAAATTTTTTTAATTACCAAAGGCACACCATTTAACCGTGCCATGCTGAAGGTATAATATGCACAACAAGCCCGATTTTCCCCCCCACAATAATAGAATGATTACCTGAGAAAAAGGTGAAAATGTTTTTTATTAAAGCCCTTTACTCAAAATCTTAACGACAGCCAAATATATTGTGGATTAGCTCCTTTATCTGGATTAACACCAAAGTTTAATGGATTCTTAAAGGGATGCTATGGTTATCTTTCTAATATGGCTGAATTACAAGGCATATTTTCATGATCCATGCTATAATGAAAGCCCAGTTGTTGATGTTCTCCCCACAAACAATTCACATGGAGGGGGACTTTAATAAAAGTATAAAACTGGCACGACAAACTAGAAACGGAAAGCATAAAAACAACTGACACGGATGAAATCCTTCTCATTTTATTTCAGTTGACAGAACAGAAGGAAATGACATTGTTCATTGTATTTTCAGAACCGGTGAAAGTAGAGCAGTTTATTAATGTGTCTCCCTTTGTAGTTTTAGTTTTTTGTCCCCAATAGAATGACTGTATGAATGAATGAATGATGATTAAAATTTTTGTTAAAAGGTTCAGTTTGTAGAATTTAGTGACATCTAGTGGTGAAGTGTCATGTAGCAGCTGAATACCCCTCACCTCACCATCCCCTTTCAAACATGTTAGAGGACCTGTGGTAGCTTCAAAGGTTATTTAGTTTGTCAAGTCTGGGCTACTGTAAAAAACATGGTAGCGTCCGTAGAAAGGACTCGCTCCTGAAGTAACTATAAAGTATTTAAATTCAAAGGGCCCATTCTAGAGTGAGGAAAACAATTCATACAATTTAGATGAAACATACTAATGAAGACATTACTAGGATTATTTTATATTCAATTTCTGCGGATAGGTCCTTTCACCTAAATCTTACACACTGGCCCTTTAAAGGTTGTGGAAAAAGATTAAAGGGCTTTACAAATTGTAGCTGGACATTTAATGGACAATGACATCAATTGTAAAGTTTGATGTGAGATGTCTGTTAAAAACTGAACATTTCACCATTAATCAAAAGCTGCATTTGCTCATGGTTGGGCGATAGTCTTTCTGATCCACTGATTATATGGCCCATAACAGGGGTCCATAGACATAAGTGGGTAACCAGCAACAATTGTTTTATGAGCATGTACAATGACACCATAGATCTTGTCCTGGTACACCACTCCTCCACCAGTCAGCATGTGAAAGACAAACGTGTATTTGTTGCACTTTTTTGCTCAAATTATTATTTCTTTTGATAACTTTGACACTTGTTAAAGCTGAAGAAACAAAAGAAAGTTTGAACATGTGTACTCACGTGAGTGGCATCCATCGAAGGTGTACTGGTACAGATCCAGTGCTCATGTTTATAGGTTGTGAAAGTCTTACAGACGGAAATGTCCATGTCAGCACATTGCAGAGTTTTTGAAGAACCAGGATCTGAGGAGAATAAAAGTTTTTACCAGTGAACTCACTTCAGGAAGATTATTATACTTATTGACATTTTAATAAATTACATTGAACCTATGAGAGTTGTATTATATAAATAATCAAAAATGATTGAATAAAATTAATCTCACGTCTTTCATTATTTGGGCCAGCTGTTGTGACCGTGACCTGCAATCTGAACCATTTCACCTCTGGAAAAAAACAAACAATTTCAATTAAAATATACTTTGAAATTAAACGTAGTTAATTAATTAATTCTTGTTTTTATTTTCACATGTCCAACTGCATCGCTGTGGGTTTCTCGCCCAGTAGAGCTGGCCTGATGGTGTTGAACGCACTGGAGAAGACATAAAACATGACCCTCACAGTGCTAGCCGCGTGTCCAGGTGGTCGTAGACTCGATTCAGCAGGTAGATGATGGCGTCCTCAACTCCTAGCCGGGCTGGTAGGCGACCTGGAGGGGATCCAAGTGTGGCCTGACCATGGCCTAAGCTGCTCAAGACGAGTTTCTCCAGGGTCTTCAAGATGTGGGACGTCAGCGCCACCAGCCTGTAGTCCTTGGAGCCACTGGGACGTGGCGTCTCCGGCACAGGAACGAGGCAGAACGTCTTCCAGAGCTCAGGGACCCTCTGAAGACTCAGGCTCATGTTGACGACTCCACAGAGCTGGGGGGCACAAGCTTTGAGCACCTTGGGGCTGACACCATCGGGGCCCGCAGCCTTGCCTGATCGGAGTTTCTTCAGCTGTCTTCTAACATGGTAAGGTGTGATGGAACCTTAGGGGTTGCAGGCTGGGGAGGAGGGGGACTGGAGTCATCAGGAAGAAGACAGTTAGCTGCCAGAGGAAGTGTTATATATTATGTGTGACCCATACTTCATTATAGATAAAATGTAGAGGATCAGTCAGTCATGTGTTGTTATTTGAAACAAAGTGGTTCGCAAGATATTTTAGATTCATATCTGGAAAGTGGGAAGACGTATAGACCATCGACTGTATGTGCATCAAATATTTAATAGACTGTTACACTTTTGTTACCTCTTTGGATCTTTTTCCAGGATTTAACACTGACCTCGTCCCTCGAATTCAGATTATTTTAAAGATT
The DNA here is from genome assembly GCF_963576545.1 of Limanda limanda. NCBI lineage: Eukaryota > Metazoa > Chordata > Actinopteri > Pleuronectiformes > Pleuronectidae > Limanda > Limanda limanda. The sequence goes on along the minus strand of NC_083637.1, from coordinate 20,919,334 downwards.
GACTTTAACTCTTTTGGCTGAAGTGCCTGTCCCTGTACACACACTGTAACGAAGAGGACTTCGTTCCCTGGAGCTTGAGATGGGGGTTGGGGGAATATTGCACCATGCACTTTGACCTGGTACATTCACATTAATAATTGCACAGGCGGTTGTTAGCAGTTGCACTTTATTGGATTTGCACATGGCATATTTGCACAATTAACAACAGTTCATCTTTATTGAGTGGTGAGACAGTTATTGTCCCTTTTTTAAATCTGTTCTGTGTTGGCCACATGGTTCCACCTGCAAAAGAGGGACATGAGTTAAGGTGCATTTGTGGTAACTGAAACGATAAGAGGAGATTAATATCATATGTTGTGCAATAGTGTGTGTCAGTATATTGAGAAGGGTAAAGTGTGTGTTTGTGTGTGTAATGTTACTCACCAGTTTCTTTTGTCTCCAGGGTGTTCGGGCAAAAGGCCTCCCCAGGCAACAAGCACCATATTTATAGTTCCAGGGGCATCCAAGTGGTGATTCGTGTGGGAAGATTAGTGTATGTGATTATTGTAATGTGTTGGAATTGGGGATGAGGGGGTGTTTGTAAATAAATGTGTGTGTGTTTGTGGTATAGGAGAATGATGGGGATAATGATAAACAAAAAGTGTTGTCAAAAGGAGAGCATCTCAGCATGGGGAATGGTTTCTCCCTCCTTAATTAGGCACCCTATATAAGGGGCCATTTTGTTATGAGAGGGTGGTTCCGTGTGGTTGCTGCATGAGGTGGAGGACGTGTGCCAGGTTGCCTGAGAGACACAATAAACTCGTCTGTGACGCGCAACTATCCTGCCTTGGTTCTTCTTTTGCTGTACTGTCCAGCCGTGAGTGTGGTCATCCTAACACACACATATACAACACACCAATTAGCATGCTAATGATAAGTAATCTAGATTGTCCAGCTATTAGCGAGGACTCCAATAAAAAGCACACGCACAAGGTAGAAATGTATGAAGCAGAGGCTTCCCACCTACAGAGTTTCCTGATCGCCAAGAGCACAGTAGCTCCAAATGAGACAGTCAGGGCTGAAGCAGCCATGTCAGAGGACCTGGAGGAGCAGGAGAGGACGGCGGACGTCTCTGAGACGAGAGCTCTAGTTTCAGCATGGACTTGGAAATGAACACAGCTTTCCAGATTCACACTCATAGCGGTGGTCGTGGGTGGTGGGGTGCCCACCTTTGATTAGAGACTGTTACCTTTGTCATATTTAATCTGATATCTGATATTGATTTGCTTACAATACGAAATGATCCATATTTAGTATCTTGACATATTTTATTTCCAGTTTACCCTTAAAACCACAGCTTGTTCTGTTTTAACGGTAATTCTGACTTGCAGATTGAAGAAAGAGATTTCAGTTGAAGGACGACCACAGATAAACAGCCAGTCACCAATACAGCAGAATTAAGAAAGGGAAGTGTCTTTACAGGTCAATTCTATACACAGGTCCACAGTCTAATGTGTTAATAAGGATGATTATACCCTGACAAAATTGAATATGAGAATTGTTTGACTTTACATTTATCTGCTCTGTGGTGCATCTTGGTGGTCTCAGTCTTGTGTTTGACCAGCACGTCATGGAGGGTGGGAGACAATGGGGGCATCCAACTGCCCAGTAGAGCTGGCCTGATGGTGTTGAACGCACTGGAGAAGACATAAAACCCTCACAGTGCTAGCCAGCGTGTCCAGGTGGTCGTAGACTCGATTCAGCAGGTAGATGATGGCGTCCTCAACTCCTAGCCGGGCTGGTAGGCAACCTGGAGGATATCCAAGTGTGGCCTGACCATGGCCTGAGCTGCTGAAGTGGGACGTCAGCGCCACCGGCCTGTAGTCCTTGGAGCCACTGGGACACGGCATAAATAACATTAACCAACATAAATATAACTACAGCACGACAAGGAGACTATAGTAAGGAAGAGGTACGTTAAAGAGCACTCAGAGAAATTCTCACCAGTGACCATCTCACCTCTGCACCCCGCTGCTCAAGCGGCTTTAAAAATAACAAAAACTCAAAGATGTTTAGGACCCTGAGTTTTCACATCTTCATGAACAATTATATCTTCATTATCCACAATGCGACCTTAGATATCAGATATGCAATGACATGATTCCAAATAATTTGTCCATGAGGGTAGAAGCACAGATGCAGTGCGGTAAACTTTTCAAGGGCTGCTGGGAATTGATAAAGCGAACAGAAACGGGCCACTGAAAAATAAGATGGAGCGCTATAGGTGTTGAGCATAGGGAAATACACCTCACTTTTATAGAGTTACTCCATTACTGTCAACAGGCCTTTGGTTCAATGGACACATTTGAAATGACGGTAAAATAAAGTGCAGGTCTTAGTTTGCTCTGATATGGATTTGGTTTAGTTGTGTGTGTTCAGAGGAATCCAAGTTACAGAAGAGTGAGGATATCAGATACATAAACAATGTGATTAAAACATGTGGATTATCCAGCTTCTTAACAGCAAAAATAAAATACAGAATTCTAATGTGATTCTGTTGTTTGTGGGAGATAAAGGAAAACAAATGGTAGAGGGGTGATAAAAGGCAGGGAGGAACTTACACATATAATTACAACACTGAGAGACTTATCTTAACTAAAGTAACCCAGACCAGCTCTTCTATTTGGTCAGATGCCAATGTAGTTTCAGGTTTGATGACAGTGAGAAGGAGGATCAGTAGCATCTCAAAAGCTCAGAGCGCATAAGAATGTTTATAAGAAGACAGATCAGAGCGATGTTCCGTGAAGTATTACCTGTTCACCTGTAAAGCAAACTGTTAAAATGGACAAAAAAGATACAATGTGAAATACTGTAGAGCTTCAGGGGCATTTCAAGCTTTTTTTACAGAACAGAAAACTCCAGAGATTCTCTTGAAAAACAATATTATTTTATTTTGTATTTTATTGGTATTGTTATATACATGGCATAATTTGTGCTTTTTTTATTATCAAGAATAAAACCATAGGGTACACATCAGAAAATTAAACTTTAAACCAGGATGAATTGTTCTTTTCTCAGCTGGATATACTGATAACTCTACAAAACCAGGAGAACAGGGGAGGGAAAAGACAGAAAACTAAATAGATAGGTAGATTGATAAATAGAGAGTTTGTCCACACACTTGGGGGTGTGAACGTTCAGTCTGTGATGTGCTTTTACCAACAGCAGCAAAGGCACCTGTGTATCGCTTCTTTATAGAAATGAAAGTAAGCCTCAGGGCCTTAATTCAGCTGAGTCCATACACATACAACCACATCCATCCATAACTTTGACCAGGGGGATTTCTGACACCAATTTGCTTTTTTCAGCCATTGCAGAGGTTGGGCGCTACGTTAGCCAGCTTGAGAACATTCCGACTCTTCAAGACCACCACCTTCATATAGTGGAGAGGTTTATGTGTCCCGATGATCCAGGAAGCTGTGTGTGGTGCTGGTGGTGGTGGTGTGGGGTAGGAGGGGGTTACCTGTCGATGAGGGCAAGGCTCTGACTGTTGTTTGTGCTGATGCACCAAACAGCAGTTTGACATATGGAGACTTCATCGGTTATGTGGGCAACAATGAAGAGATGATTGAGAGGAACAGTCTGTCTTATCTGACCCTGAGTGGTAATTAACTGATGGACTTACGTGCTTAGGATGCATTGGCCATTATAAACAGTACATTTGAGTGTTCTGATTTGATACCAGGACACCATAGGGCTAGGACTGATGGTCAACCTGGAATTATTTGATTTTTGTATGTCTTGTCCTGTAGGTGGTGGAGAACTGGATCGGATGGTGTAGGAGGCTGTTGGACAGACCTGGGAACACCTGGCTGAGGCTTCTCTTGAGAAGGTCCTCAACTCCTACCTCTGGAAGAACCTTTCATGCATCTAAGTAGAGGCTGGGGCATGCAATGTGAGTTCAAAGCCTCCATTGTGGAAATGGCAGCAGAGAGTGGCAGACAGAAGGTTTTGGTGGCTGTCATGGTAGTTATGGAAGGAACGAAGGAAGTCAGGAAGGAAGCCTACTATAAATGATGGGTCTGAGAATCTACTGAAGCAGCAGGTGGGTTCCGAATGGTTTGGAGGCCTCCAGCTATGGTGGTTGCAAAAACCTGTGGGAATTTCAGTTAGGCCAGGAGAGGGCTGTGTGAAGGAGTCAAAGTTTGGAAGAATTATGCTCATAGGTGGAGCGTCTTGTCTGACGAGTCTTTTAATCATCGCACAGATTAGTTTATTGTAGTACCTCATTGTTCTGGATTGTTGAAATTAAGAAATTTAACAAAACATAAAATGAAGTGACATGGGGTAATTTAGGTGAAAGCAAAGTGCAGGGACATATTTCAATGACAGAAAATACATGACTAAGAGGAAAGAGGAAGAAGAGCAGAAATGTCACGCAGAAGGAGTGGAAAAGTGTGACGGATAAGGAACTTAGGATGGAGATGTAAAATACTCCATAATAATACCAAAGGAGTTTTGGCCATCAGCTGACTCTGCCTATCTACATGTTGGGTTCAACACCACACCATGGTCTGTCAGCCTTAGCACCCACCTTAGGCTTAATTTAAAGACTGAACTAACTTTCCTCTTCTCTTTATTATTCTCATTGCTTCTATACTGGCGAACCCAACATTTTTGGGACCAGACAATGTGGGAGGGAAAAAACGGCATCTGATACTGTCATTATTTGTGAATACACGTTTTACCTAGACCAGTGGAAGAAATCAGACAGTATGTATTTCATTTGCCTTAACCAGGCTGGTGGAGGAAAGAAAATATAGGCAGAACAACATTTTCTCTGTCAGCCCAGTGTAAGTAGGTGCATAAAAACAATAAAAGAAAAATTAGACAGAGCACAGAGAAAATAAACAGGGAACAGCATCAAAATATTTAAGGATCAAAGATAACAGAGACACTGAAGGGAAGAAAGAAGATAAGTAACAAGTAAACTATTAGATCTAAAATAAATAAAAACTTTGAAAATCCGGAAATTTATGGGGAGAAAGCTGGTGAATGCAAGGCTGAAGCACAATTATTTGCATTAATTGTCCAATGAAAATTAGGGTTGGAGAACATAGTCACTACTAGGTGCAGATTAATGTGGAAAGGTTAAACTTCAACATTTGGGTTTAAGACTAGAAGGGAAGGAGGGGGAAGGCCTTTCTGGTATAGATTGGTCCGTAAGCTAGCCATAGCTTCCCACAAGACTGAACCATCGTCTGATTTAATTGTAAGTTACCTGTAGAGCTAAACCAAAGTACTCACTGATATCTGTTAGCCAACTGGTAACCAGAACTTCTAACCCAGAGTCCGTGATCAGTCCGTGCTGGCAAGTTTGTAGTCCATCACCATGTCCTAACAATAGCAGGAGTATGTTTTCCCGAACATTTTGGTCAAACAGTGAACACAGGACTTACTTTGTTTGAAAGAGTTTGCTGTTCTCAAGCAACCCCCAAATGTTATCCTTGTGACTTTCAGAAAATCCACAATGGCAGAACCAGCCACTGAGGGCCCTGGAGGGACTGTCCATCCATGACCATGAGTGGTCTTAGCATAAAACCAATGAGATAATCTCGTGGGCTTTTCCTCCTGCCGAGTTATCCATCATCTTGACTAGCAATAGCTACTGACCAATCCATATTAATTTTGCCGGTGAGGTGGCTTCTCACCGCTCTTGTCCGTGTTGATTCAGTCCTTTGGCTCGCATTAGCATCACAGCAAGCTACAGTCCATGTTGATTCAGTCTGTTAGCAGGCAGTAGCTTCCCGCCCAAGCCGTAAGCCACATTATTTGGTTGGTTAACGGACATGAACTCCTCACCATGCTACAATCCACGTTGATTTGGCCTGTTAGCTGCCATTAGCATCCCACCAGGCCATAATTCATGATGATTCAGTCTGTTGGCTAGCATTAGCTTCAAACTTTTAATAGTCCATATGTCCTCGGTGTCTTTCAGCTTCATACTTTCAGCTCCAGAGACAAAAGTTACTAGTGGTTTGGCAGGTAGAGCCTTTCTCAGCTGGGGACAGGTAGAGCTTTCCATTGGCACAGGCACACAGCTCGTAGACAGTCTGTTTAGTGTAGGTGGTACCTGCAGGCGCCCCCTCCAGGGGGTCCACAGCACTGCCAAGGGGGATGTTGCCCAGTCTGATGGTGTTGGCATCTAGAAAGATCTGCAAACATGATACAAAGATGATTTAGAAAAAATGAAAGCATAACGAAGAACAATGATGAAGAACAAACGCAACACAACAAAACAATTTTAAATAAAACATGAAATAGATACATAGGAGTTGATATTATGGCTGTAGGGAACTGAGCTCACATGGATATGTGTCTTGCCAAAGATAATAAATAGAAATAAAGACGGCAAGAAAGTTATGTTTTCAAAAAGAAGGAAAGAAACTGGGGTTGTGCAGTACTGAGAAAGAGAGAGCAACTGCTGCAGGGGATGTGACTATATTCTGTGGTCGACTGGGATAATCATCAAGAAAGATACACACAGACAGAGTGGTAATGTCTGTTTAGAATAGGAATCTTTTGATGAAGAGGCAGAGTTGGAGTGAATCAGGCAGAGGGCAAGACAGGTGACGAGAAAAGCAAGAAAATCAGTAGGAGTGTGGGGAAGACAAAGAGGGAAAGGAAGAAGCAAAGACAAAGAAACACACTGCAAACAAAGCCAACATTTACAGCAGCTGATTTAGAACCATATCATATTTGTGTTTTTCCATTAATCAAGTAAATATCAATAAAGTATAAAATGCTATTTGATCATTTTGGTCAATTTTCAATAAACAAGTGGCTTTATCTTAGAATTTACAAGACAAGGCATAATCTTCAAGAAAAAAACATGCAGCTTAAATTAAGATAAACAGCAGGTATCAAGAAAAAAAACCATTTGATATAATCCACTTCTTTTGTTTATCTGCGCAAAACAAGTTAAGTTATATCAATGGTAATTTTTGCAGTATTTGACTTTAATGCACGATTGTTGTTTACACAAAACATTTGATAAAGCTTGCAAACAGGTTTTTTTTTTTTTTTTTTTTTTTTATGATTTCCAATGCAAGTGGACCTGCAAGGTACTTTTCAGTCAGTTGCAGTTGCAGGCTGGGTTTTTAGACAGAATTTTGTTAGACAGAATGAGAATCTGCAATTAAATCTACAAACTGTTAAATGAGTGTAATTGTTGGTATAACTTGGGGCCTTAGGGACGAAGTAATTGGCTAGATACACAGGAAGTCGGGGGGGGGGGGGGGGTCAGTGTGGTCCCATGGCTTCCATTAGGACAAATCTGACAGAAAGAGCTCACTTAAATTGCACCGAAGAATTTTTTTGAAATTGAAACAACTGTCAACGAGAATTAGAAACTTTTCTATTGCAGGATGGAGAACTAAATGAAAGAAAAAAGGGAAGGCCTCCATCACCCCTAGTCCTCACTTCATCTTGCATTCCTTCAGCCTACTTCTCTCGACCTCAGATTGATACACGCTACATTTCAAATGGGAATCATTACAAAATGTTTATTTACTCTTCAAAGTTTAACGGAACTCTGCTCTCTTGCTTTTCTCTGTCTCACATATACTCAGAAACCCTAGGGCAGGACGGTAATCTCAGCAGAGGGTCGGCTAACCACTATACACATATTTTTTTAGAAATGAAGAGAGAAGAGGTGAAAATGTGTCTCGAAAATAGCTGAGTGCAACAAAACAGAGTAAATGGGAAGAAAAAATGTGAGAGAGAGAGAGAGTGGAAGATAGATGAAAGAAGGATGACAGAGAGAAAATGTCAAATCACAAGTGGTTGGAAGAATATAGGAGGACATGGAGAGAGGGAGATGAGATGAATGGAAGAAAAAAAAGGAGAAGAGAGCTATGAGGGATTGAGATACCCCAACAGTGAGGAACCAATTAGTGTAACTAATGATTTCACATTGGCTGACGGGGCACTTCTCAATCTATATAAACAACACACACACACACCGAGCAAAAGTGAGACTCAGGTTGCCTTTAAATATCTAGATAAATATGTAGATAAAAGCTGTACATCTATAAGCCATTAACCTTGAGATAGATAGGAAGGTAATCAGAGCAGGTATAGCCCTAAAGCTTGTGCAATCCCTAATAACGATGCAGCCTTCACTTAGAAACATACTGTACCTTTATACAAGGTCTCCAGTACTGTTACTTAGGAAAGTCTTTGGTGCTTGAAATACTTTGATGGTGTGACATTCAGTCGATACATACATTGGCTGATAGATGGGAAATAACTTATAACAACAAAGAGTCGTGATTATGTGGTTAGCTCGCAGTGAGAGGGCAACAAGCCGATTGGCAGATGCAGAGCGGAGTGGACAGGCTAGGACGTAAGGTTTGACCATGTCCTGGATGTACACTGGGCCTATCTGTTCGCTGCTTGGTAAGCAAGTACTAGTGTCTGGAAGCGAATGCGGACAGCCACTGGTAACAGGTGAAGGGAGCAGAGAAGCCCACTAAAAGGCAACACAGAGAGCCTGTTTGAAGTTACTGTGTTCAGGCAACTCATCAGCCTCCCATGTCCATCGCTTTTAATGATGCTATAATAACAATGACAATGGGACATTTCAGGGCCTATGGAGAAAAAAGATCACTTTCTGTGCACTTCGCTCCCTGTGTACTGGGAAATGGAAAATATCACACTACAATTTCTAAATGTCAAGGTATCCCTTTAACAGGTCCCTGGTGCACACCTGTCATCTTCCCTTTGGCTCCCCAATAAAAGCTGCCAGGGCTCAGTTATAGTCTTACAGAGGAAAGGACTCAGTCACGGTTGGCAACATAGCCCAAATCTAATTCCAGCACCCTCCTTGCCATTGCAACAAAATCCTAAAATGAACTTGGGCATGGCAATGGGATGTGAGAATGAGGGGATGTGAACATGAATGTGGAAATGCCAATGAAATTACTGGTTTCTCTTCCATAACATTGGAAACATCATAGCACACAAACGGGGGGAACAGGGGATGGTGTGAAGATGGAGAAGGAGAGATGGATGGAGAGACCAACTAGAAGGGAACAAGAGGATGCCAATTATGAGATTGGACAGAACAGACAGATTAGTAGGTAGAAATTGTAATTTACAAGGAGGGATGGAGTGAGGGAGAGATCAATAGAAATAGAGATGAGAGGACAGCGGATGGAAAGAGTGAGATACAAATAGATGGCTGCTGGGTAGTGGGCATTAAAGAAAGTAGAGGAGAAGTGGCGGATGGACAGATGGATGCATGGATGGAAAGAGGGAAGGAAAGTAGGGGAAGGAGAGAGGAAGTCATTTGTTGTTGTTTCAGGTTGGATTATCGTTGAGATTCAACCAAAATGAATGTGTCTGTATTAGGTCGGCCTGTTGTTAGCAGCATATGATTTGTGAACACAAAGACACTTATATTTGTACATATTCATGCATAGAGCTTTTATAAATCTGTGCTTTGTTTCTAAACATTTTCAGTAACTTGGCTACATTGTACCTGCAAGTGTGTGTGCCTACACTGATACACCTCTCCTACATCTCTCAATAGCATCAGCAAAACAAAGGAAGGTTCTATGGTTGCATAAGTTCTACCATGAAATAGGCTGATACAACAGAGTATTAGGCCCATAAATGGTAATCTAATTAAAAAAGTCAAAATATTACGAGTATAAAGAATAAAAAACTCACATTGGCTCCTGAAAAACTATGAAACCCAACATCATACAGATTTTACCAACAATAGCCTTACAGTCGACCACTAGCAATGCCATTTAGGCAAAAACAATGACTTTATTCTCGTAAAATTAGGACTTTATTCCCAGTAAGTGGCCCGAATACTCTGTTGTAAGGTATTCAAAGTTAATATTTTCTTTCTATTAAATCGTTAGCAGCAGTTAATTGTCCACATGGTTGTTCTGGGCTCTGCATTCTTCAGCGTACGCATGTGTTTAACAGTTGTCTGATGTCAAGGATTATACTAACCTCAAATCCTTGCATCAATAATTGATCTAAGCAATTTCAACATAAACTGAATTAATTGTTTAATCAAAAACGAGATACATAAACTCACTTATAACAGAAATATGTTTTTCACACATAATACATACACATATATATATATATATATATATATATATATATACATAGATAGATACAAGAAATTGGGTTCACGAATATTTAAAGAGAAAAAAAATAATTGTGTTCTAAAAACAAAAATTATGGTCGGAAATGTAATGAATCTAAATTTGTGTGACACAATCCCAAGACACTTCACTGCAAGGCTGTGGCATTAAAGGAGTTAATATGAATTTGCTCACTCCCTGCATACATACTAAATTATATATTATGAGAAAATGTGTGTTCCTGTTTTTGTCTTATATATCCGTGCCCCTCATGCATTTGCATAAATTGACCATGTTTGTGGGTGGCTTGGTGTGTGCATGCAGCACAAATGTGTTTGTGTGTCTAAGCCCATCTCTCCGCCATCAGTTGTGCAGGAACGTGTCTCTGGTGTCAAGGAGATGGGAAACATGCGGGAAGCAGTAATTACAGCGGGTCAAAACATTTTCATGGATGATTTCCTTTGGCACAGCTGAGGAATGGGCAAAAGAGGGTGGGAGGCAAGTGAACTGTGGGAGAGGACGGGAAGGTGGCAATGAAAGGATGAGCTTTTCCTGGAATGAAAGGCAGAGGGAGGTGGAGGGAGGAAGACGGCAGAGAAGAATAGAGGGTTAAAGTGTCTTTGGAGGGGGTTCGGTAGAAGACAGAGGAGAAGTGTGGGAGTAGGTATGAATTTCATTAAGGGAAACTATGCCTACAAAACACAAAAAATGTTCTATGACAAGAAGATAATGAGTTGTTATTAACGTCATTAAACACTTACTGACTGCATTAACATGTAAAAAACAAAAGGCTAAAATATTGTTCATAAAGTAGAAACTTGACTAAAATATCTATTTTCATTGACAAGAATGAGACCAGACAATGTTCAGACGAGTAAGGCAGAAGATCTCAGTGACCAAACCTGGATCAAACCTTTGACTAACATTAAACTGAAATGATGAGATTTACCTCTGATTAACACTAACACAGACCCTTTGACAGGACAAAGACAACATTAAAACATGACAACATTTACACTACACTGGATTGTGCTGGGACGCTCGTTTAGAATAGACCAGAGGTTTTCCTATAGAGAGCCATCAATGTTTTATAACATCCTTCAAGGGCCATACTGACTTATTGAACATAGCTTCTCGACTGTAATGGCTGGAACTGCTTTTCTGTGGTGAGGTGCCTGATGTCAGATGGTGGTGCTGGTCGGAGCAAAAACAACAAGTTCAAACAAATCCTCAGCTGTGCATGGTCCACAGTAATTCCTTCCTGTAATCAGACTTCGGTAATCCCAGGTTCAAATGTGTGCAGTGTTTGTTTGTATGTCTGTTATTTGATGTCTTTAAAATATAATATATATTTAGTAATTTGTGCCATATTGTTAATCTGATCCTTAGAACAATTTATTTTGTTGGGTTGCAGCAGCTCCATGGAGGCAATAAGGCTCCTTCAAGAACTCATTCCTTCTTGCTAAGAAAGTTGGTAAAAAAAACAGGTTTTCTGTCATTTCTTTCTGTTGAATGAAGCGGGGTGACTGATTTGTTGCATTTAGCATTATAAAGATAACTTTGCCCTTATGAACTACAATAATGATAGGCCATTGCTGCTAATGTTATCATTTGTTATAATTTCGTGCTCTCTTTATCGATTCTGACCTTTTATCTCTTACACTTCAGGTGGGGAACTTGCACAGGAAGCATACACACACACACACGCGCGCACACACACACACACACACACAGCACTTAAAGTCAATATCAGCGCTGTCTGATCACAGTCTTTTCGGATCAACTTGAGTTTAACACATACTGATTAGCAGAATTAGACCTGGATCTGTTTGCTCAATATAACATGTGGCTGGATCCTTGAAGACCTGAACAGAAGAGTGTGTTATGACTGCCTGAATGCAGCCTTTGTGCCTCATTTTATCAGACTCTTTCTTTGGGGCTGTCAAGGCCAATCAAACATTGCACAGACTCAAGGCTTGCAGAAGTTTATCTTGACCTGGAACCAAAGTGGATTAGACAGAGTCAACTTTAAAGTCTTTGACTGAGAGGATGGATGAAGTGAGGAGTTCAGAAAGTGTGACAGAGGTTGAAAGGACAATAGAAGTCCAATCTCACCAACACAAACACTCAACTACACAGAGTTCTGCAAAGAAAGACACACAATTCAACCTCTATGTTCAACTAGCCTCAGATCACACTGCCTCCCATCCAGTTTTATTTTTCTTGCCCCCCACCCCTGCACTCACACACACTCAAACAACACAAATAGGTGGGAGGTTGTGAAGCTATCAGTGTATTACACAGACCATTAGGCTTGTTGAATGGACACATGCCGGAATGGGAGCTGACAATGGACTTAATGACAGAGGCTGGAGAGAGACAGAGAGCATAGTACCCCAGATGTAGCTGAAACTGGAGCAATATAACTAAAATAAATATAACTGTACTACCCGCACACACACACACACACACATACATACACCGACAAATGTGTTCACACAGACACAGGGAGCTGGGAAAAGACACAAATGCACTTAAACACACATGAAAACACACAGTGATTGAAGCAGCCTCAGAATATTGAGAACATGAACACTGTGACAGAAACTGGGAAAAAATAGAGAGACGAGCAGCCAAAACTCACACAGTCTGTCTGACACACACACACACTAAAACAACGTTAATGATGATCGCCTCAGGCAGCGTGAAGTCTAAGTTAATGATTTTTCTGATGTTAATCACACCTTCTGAAAAAGATCCTGTTCTCCCAGGGTTTGGGTATCTCCATCCATTGAGGTGTTATCTTTTGAAAAGCAACGTGAAAAAGTAAACAGAGCAGCTCGAGAGAGAGAGAGAACTGTGACAGAGTGAGTTTCCTCTGTGTCTGCTCACAAATATGCGCTCCTATGTGTATGTTCATTTTTAGGTGTTTGAGTTGTGTGTCTGTGTTTATGTGTGGGTGTGTATCTTTATATGAGAAAAGTTGAAGTCAATGTACTTTTTTGGTTTTGTCTAAGTTTAAGTGATTGTATGTGAGTGCTTATTTTATGTGCACGTTAGTGTATATGTGTATGGTCATAAGGCGACCACAGCATGATAGTGTACGACAGGGAGTTACCCCCTGCCAGTATTCTAATTCACTCACCCTTGTGTCTGAACCGCAGGTTAAACAAGAAGGGGTGAGGAAAACGAGCTAGTCCCAGTGTACCACACCAATAACACCTCCAGGCTACAGTGTTTTAATAAACCCCAGCATTGTGTCAACAAGCAATAAAACTCCATGGTAACCCAACTTCGTCCAAAGTTTCTGTTAACCCAATTTCACCTCACTGCAGTCAGCTTTGGTGCATATTGTGTACTCCTCGAGGCAACATTCTTCATGTTGGGTATCCAGAGTTTTCTTGCATCTTTGAAAGGACTTCAAGCTAACGATGACACAAGTTGTTAGCAACGCATTGTTGTTTTATAGAGTAATCTAGCACGTTTGGACATTTGATTTACTATTTAAAGTTTCTATGTTTTATTGTTTCTTATCTGGCTACAGCTTCTATAACCGCACAAAGAATACTCAACTGTTTTCTAGCATCAGTACGGAAAGGTACGGCAACAGTACGGAAATTTCGCATGATATTTAAATTCACTTCCATTTAATTAGCACTATCAGACCACTGTACAAACCCTCTTCCTTCATGGTGATGACATGTGTTTGCCTCTTGTTTCTGAGTTGAGAGAATAGCTGGGCCCCCACAACCGATATATATATATATACAAATGAATAGTAGCAAATTGGGCAGGAAATAAGAGCATGCACGATGTATATGGTGTCCCACAGAGAATATGTCTAGAGCCATTTTCACTTCATGTGCAATGTGCAAGCAAAACAGTGATGTTTGAGATGTCGCCCTCATTTTGACACAAAATAAACTCCACAGTTGCAGCTCGTAAGTGGTCCGGCCGAGGCCTTGTTGAAACTGCAAACTTTTCTGTAAGCAACAACAATGTGCGGAATGATGCTGACGATACTGGTAATCTGCATGTAAGCAGAGCTCCCAAATTGCTTTTGTGTAGCAATAGTCCCCGTTGTTAACTGGACCCCCATGAGCTCTGTCCTTAATAAAGTCTCAATTGAAGTGAGGTGGCTTCTACCAAACACCCACAGGGGCAAGTCACCAGAAAACCTGCATGTGTTGCATTTACAGAGAAGACGACATACTATAAAAAATAAATAACGCTCTCCAAAGAAATGGTTTGGACTGGGCGTCAGCAGTGGATTACCACCAAAACTTCATTTAATGGTCTCCTGTGTTTAACATTCACATGAAGGAGCTTCTCAATATAACCACAAACCACTACAGTTGCAACTTACGTGAACTACTCCAGGGCATTTAGACAGTATTTGCAGAGCGGGTTGCAGTATTACTCCTTTGGGAGTATTGTACTGTGCTGTCTGCCTCTAAACAAACAGCAAATAACATCAAAATGTAATCATTTTGCAGCCTAACTGGTACTCCAGCATATCCCACCGCACTGGACCTTTTTCCACTTCAATGCAAATGTAGCCCTCTGACACTTTAAATGTATTAAGGAGGAGAATATTCGATTTCTAACCCTTTGACAAGGATTCGGTTTAATATTAAAGCTATAATCCAACAGACACTCTGAGCCATCAGTTGAGACAAAACTTATGTTGCTGACTTGTAAGATCTTTAAAACCAATTTTTCTGAGGTCCTACAGCTGACAACTGGCCCAGATTGAAACATGACAGACACTCAGCAAATGCAGGCTCCACATTTCAGTTTGTAAGGAAATCAAATCAGACAAGACGTTGCCTGTTAAAATAAATAGCGTGAGGCAAATCAACTTCTCTCCTGTAAAGAAGGAGGATGAGTGCTGCATGGAAATTTCCAGAAAGACCTGCAGACGTGGTCTTATGAGAGGAGTATAGAGGAAAGGATGGATTAATTAAAAGTTTAAGTAAAAAGGAATCAACAAAGAGACAAGTACAGAGGCGGTTCAAGAGCGTACAAAATTGAAGGGGCGAGAAAATGGATGGACAAGCGAAAAAAAGACAGAGAGATTGAATAAGGGATAGATAGAGAGATGAAGGGAGAGAGCGAGAGAGGGAGTTGATAAAAAGGTAGGAGGACTACAGGAATCCTGAGAGGATCTGTCAACTCTTGTTGGCTTTGATTTTAATGGAAGCCAGTGCCCCCCTACCTCTCACCCATTTGGCCCTAATTCCAGCACTGCTTTCCAAACTTTTTAAACTTTAATGGCCCCTTCTTAAGTGCCAGTTGCTGACAACATTGATTTGGCTTTAAGCCTTGCGGTCCTGCACGCCTTTATTTTCTACTGCAAAATCGACAGAAACATCTATTTCTGCCATCCTCCTGCGCATCCCACTCATCCGATCCTCCCCTCATCCTCCCTTCATCTGCTCCCCTTTGTTCATTTGATGGTGTCAGCGGTCGCGGAAGCTTTTATGAGAATGGATGAAATGGCAAGCTATTTGGATAAACCCTTTTTAAGGGATGTATATATGGTTTTTGCTGCCTTTGAAAATAAAACAGACTAAGTTGGCACAGACAGAGGAGAGACTTCCTTCACAGCCCATGTGAGATGTGTTTTTTCATTTCGCGCCACACTCAGATGAATTTCCTGATGAAACACAATAAGAGTTTATGTATTATGAAAGGTTATAAAGACATCCTCTTTTTTTTGCTTCAATTTGCACTAGAATTCATCTTTGCGGTCCTATTGATTTGCAGTAAAAAATAGAAAATCTTGTAACTTTTCTGTTGTTTATGACCTTTAACATGCAAATTGTCCAACTAAATAATAAAGTACAAAATATCGTATTTTCCCTTCTTAGATGTGTTTTGGTCGCATGAAAATGTCACTGATTATCAGAATTTTCATATCTTTCAGGAAAGCTGCTTTGGAGTTGTATGTGTCACATCGACAGAAATCAAATGTGAGTCTCCAACCTCAAGGATAACACATGTCCTCATATAAATGGACCCTTATTGAAGAGATTGTCTGATGAGGAGATTGCGCTATTGGGTACCGCATTCATAAAAAGAGACTCAGGGGTATATTGTGATATCTCGAGAAAGAAGCCAGCACAGGGCTGGGGGGGCATGAGGTAAGATGGGAAGAGGAAAAAGGCAGTGATGATGTGGCTGTAGTGAGTGCTCCTCTGTCTGTATGCCAGTTTCGATTTGTTAAACTCTGCCTTTCACGTGTCTTCTCCTGTCGCTTCATGTCTGTTTCTGTCTTTGCCCACCTGTCTCTGTGTCTTTATAGATGTTGAAGACAACAATTAGCTTTTCAAAAGGCGAAGCTCTTATATGTTTAAAGATAGAAGGCAATGATTGACAGGACAATGGTCCATACTCTCAGGACCGAGATGCATGCGTTAGCATAATGTGTGAATAGGGTGAGTTGAAGCTGTTCCCTGGTGACAGCATCTTTTTAGTGCTTTACAATTGAGCTAGGTATACTCATGAGTAAGCATATGAATACGAATGGCTACAAGTGAAGCATCAAGGGACAGAAGCTATGTTGACAGATATTGATTGAAAAAATAACTCTTGCAAGTATAAAAAAAGTAAAAAGTAAGTGTGAGGGAGCTTTGTGCAGAAAGAGATGAGGGAGGAAAGAGCATTCAGAGTTTCAGAAACAAAACCCAGCAATTCACTTCTGTTGACCCTGTTGGGAATCACACCTTTCTTTTGCTCTCCTCTGCCAGTCAGCGGTAAGGGTCACCTTCGGACTGATGCAGATTCATTATAATGAATAAACAATGAATAATATGCTCTGTTATTTATAGAAACGTTAAAATATACATATTTTGAAAAATGATTTCTACCTTATGTTATAATCTTAATATGTGTATAACAGATTTTGTGGCTTTTTCAAAAAAGGAAGTGGAGTACACATTAATCTAGTTTCTTCAGTAAAGGGAAATGTGTGATGTAAACAGATACAAAATACTAAGATCTAACCAAAGAATTGTTTAGACCTTTAACTTTTAACCATACTTTGGTTCATAACCTTGGCTTAGCTAACTGGCATAAAGTAAATGAGCAATGGTAGAATCATCTTGCCTTCCAGCATAATTTCAAATATTTATAAATTGGTTCAATGTGGGATGGCAAAAACAGGATGGTCTTTTTGAACTGCAGATCAAACATAATTTTGTTGGTTAGTCTGGTGAGCACTGCAAACAAAAAATGACCCCCCCTTATGAAAGCACTAGAATACTTATCATTTGAACAATATTTTCTGTCCTCAACCCTTTCAATAACAATGGTTTTATTCCGAATGGCAGAATTAGGGGAAGTTCATCACATCAATGTATATCTCAATCCCTAACATTTGCCCACTGTAATTAAATGAGCCGTCCTAAGCAAATTTCTTGCCGATAAGGCTTCTTATAAAGTTGTAACGTGGTGAAAAGGGATTTTTTTCTGGGCCGAGGTATAAGGTGACGAGGCTGAGCAGCAGAGTACCGAAAGTCCATTATTTTGTCAAGCCTTTCACAGTATCAGGTCTTGCCAAAGGCCCTCAGCACAATCATTGTTACACACGGCTAAACGCTATTGTTCACCATCAATAGGAAGACATCTATTTACCATACAGAGGGGGGGGGGGGGGGTACACAGCAGTAAGACGAAGCAGGAAAGCACAAATGAACACACGAAACGGAGAGAAAGAAAAATGACAGAAAGGAGGTAAAAATTATAATACCCCCTTCCCTCCCTTTTCTGTATGAAGTGACAGCCGCAGTGATGTATAACCCTGACAGTGGAAAGTTAATTAGATAGGCTGGGTTACTTAGAGATGAAGGACTGGGAGGCTGAAAGGCTGAGGAGGGAGGAGGAGGATGAGAGGCAGGTGTAAGACAAGAAAGTAAAACAAAAACAAAGGGAGGAAAAGAAAAGAAGATGGTAGCGATAGTGACACAATTCAGGGAAGAAAGAATAAGGTACAGGAGCAAGGGAGGGATATAGGACACAGGGGAAAGCGGAACGGGAGGAGAGATATTGTAAGGGTTTGGGGCAGAAGTTTAATTAAGAGGCAAAGGGCCTTACTACAATTATGTTTTGCCTTTACAACATGAATTATTATTATAACAACATTCTCAGTCTCTTTTTGGCATCGACAACTCTTGTGCTTGGCTGAAGGATGCACATTAACATGTCACTTGCACAGCTGGACAGGTGACTGGACGTCCGACCTCCATCCCTTTAGACCAAAAGCATGGGACAACGACAAATTCGAATCTGCAGACTCAGGCCACATCAACACAACTATTTTTTATGTCTTTGTTCAGTCATGAACTAAATACCAGTTTATTGTTAGTAACACTTCCACTTGATAATCGGTCTGAAATCCTACCTTTCACCACTATTGTGTCTTGTTCATAGTGTTTTCTGTAAGTAAACTTCCAGCTGCATAGTAGACAATCCGCCTCCTGGCCATAGCGACGCACACATGCTCAGTGTGTGTTAGCTTGGACGAAGATTTTTACTGATACGAAAAGGAGTAGTATGGATGAATAGGCCAGTGTTTCACTGGAGGACAGCATTCGTTCACAAGAACCAAGACTAGCCTTGAGATTAAAGTGCTTCTGGATGCTCCTTAACCTCCTATAGACCTGTAATCTTGTTTACATAGACAAATCACGAGTCTATCACAAGGATCACACACAGATAAACACCTACATGCATTTTTAGAAAACAGAGCATGGATGAGAATGGGCCCTGAGTTTAATTATTTGTCCCCTCAAAATGTTTTATTCTCTCTGTCATTGCCCCTCTGACAGCCTTATGGAGCGCTTTATGGCAGTTATATTTTGATCTTCAATTGAGATACATGGGTATCCTTAGACCCCTTGGGAGTCTTTGACATCCCCCAAAAGTATTTTATGGCAGAAGAACATTTTTTGACATAAAAAGCTTTAGACTCTGGATATTATCTGGTTCATAAAAACTCAGCTGCAAGGTTCTGGAGTGGCCTTGGATGGATTAAGAAACAATGGTGCTTGTTACTTTTACAGCAGCCAGTCATTTTGCTTTCTTGCAAGCACTAAAGATGTTAAACATCGTATATTAAGGAAATAGTGAATAACATCTGCATAATAGCTTTACAAGCTCTACATTTAGGCTTATTTATTGTAGCTTATTTAACCTTAGTATCTCATAAATATATTAGAGGACCTGAAGTGTTTTTAGTGTCTAACTTTGTTTTTTTTGCTACTGTACTTTGCAACTTTTGACACCCAGCTGGTTATTTAATAATATGCATAAAGATATTACAGGCAGGAAAAGCGCTATTATTTCTTAAATATAGTTTTTTTTGTTCATAAAATGTTGCTTTTTATTCAGCACTATAATTATCTCACTACACTTTTGTATTCTCCCTACACAGCACTCCACAGCTTCAATACACTGTGTACATTCTGCCTGGCTGGACACATTCAATCAATATTTGAGGAGTCCACCATCTACTGTTTATCGGACAACCGCACCTCATTATTGTTTTTCCAATATGCTAAAATTAAACTGCATGTTCTTCATTTAATGCAGAGTTCCAGTTCCTCAATATAAGGATCACACTGTGTACTTTTCAAAAGAAAGGCAGAGTGGAAAACAAAGATAAGAAAGTGAAAGATAAGGAGAGGAGGAGAAATACAAGAAGAGCAGAGGACAAAAAAGGGTGATAGAGGATAGGAAATAAGAAATGAGCTTAGACAAGGAGCATCAAACTTTTACTGTTGTTTTCATAGACCTCTGCTATCAGTGAGTGGTGTGTGTGTGTGTGTTTGTGTATTTGAATACACACGTAACCAAAGGGACACTGGTCCAGATTTAAATTGGGTTATGGTGTTGGATAGGGTATAGCGATACGGCTTGTAGTTGTGATGCGCAGGGGTAGGATAAGGGGCAAGAGAATATATTATGTCAATGACTTGTGGTAGTGGGAAAAAAACTTGTGTAAGAGTGTGTGAATTTGCGACACACAAGAGGTGCCCATTTTTCTGTTAATTACTGAGTTAATGACACACTGCTCCAGCAGACATGCAACATGCCAGGCTGATGAGCATTTGCACACACACAAGCACACACACACACACACAAACACATACACAGATAATGGCTAAGTCTGCTATGGTGCTCACAGAACATGGACGGCTGCAAAGCACAGATCTTGACAGTGCGATAGCGGTCTAACAATAATACAGACAAAAACCCTGACGTATACACACACGCACACACACACTCAAACACTCACATACACAAATGCAACAGCATCTGACAGGGAACCTCATCAAACCTGCTTTAATGAAGTCACATCTCCCAAATAGAAGAGGGGAAGAGGAAGGAGGGACGAGAGGAGGAGGGGAGAAAAGGAGGACAAGGTCGCCTCGATTGATGACGCTCATTAGCCTAATAAGGTACTTTAATGAAGTAGGCCCAACACTATAGACTGTCACAGAGTTTAGATACACACACACACACACTACATTTGCATTACTAGTATGTGTTGTCGCCATTTCCAAATAAACATAGCTACATTTTGCAGCTTTTCTCATTCACACAAAAACCATAAACATACACAGACAAATACTGACTATGGCTGACAACGAACACATACCTCTCCTTCTGACGACTGGAGGAGAAGGTCTTTCCTACAGGACGCTGTGAAGTCTCCCACTCCTGCGTTGATCTCGACTCCTCTGGGGGCCTCAAGGGTAAGAGTCCTAGTCGGCGACTCCAACCTGAGAAGCAAATCAACACAATTGAGTAATGCTGGATGAGGTGGTCACAGTGCAAGCAGGCACTTGCACAGACACCAGTACGAGTTGTTTTAGCTTCATGCTTTAGCCACCATTAGACTATTACCACAGGATCAGTAATGAATCGACTGTGAACAAGGTTCTCAATCCCCCTGCTGCTCAATCAAAAGCAGCACCAAACTATGGTTGTGCAGCTAAAGCTAATATAACAAAGGAAAAATCAGCACTCGCTGATTAAAGTTTTAAAGACCTCCGCGGAGTAAAACACACTGGAATTGCATGATGTAAAACATTAAATAGTATACTGCCTTAGAGGACAGCAGTAGAGGACAATGGCGGCAGAGAACTCTTTCAGGGTCGGATTTCTGTGGTTCCAATCCCAACAAATCTTTGGTAAGTGCTTTTGATTATCTGAATTGAAGGATACAGCTTTACAAATCCGCAAAGAAATACCAGTACATAGAGTTGTAAACTTTGTATAACTACTGTGTAGCCAGATCATGACTGCATGTAGAGTTCCCTTATATTTCCCTTTTCACCAGAAGTCAATCAGGGTTCCTACTTGATTCTTTAACAATGTTAATGTGTAGTAACAGCTTCCTGTGTCTTTGAGAAAACCTACAACAATGAGTATAAATAATGAAGAACTATTACACTGCACTGCTCAACAGTGATTTGGCCATGGTTGGTGTCAGTCACTTTCCTTGGAGGGGCCAATAGCTAAATCTGTGATTCAGAGTTGAAAACAATGAGATGATTAAACAGTTGCGGTGTTAGATTAGCATTGTACTTTGCTATTGGGGAAACTGGCAAGTAAAATTCACTAAAGAGCCCTTTCGGCAAAGCAGACTAAATTTCAATTTATGAAGTGTAAAACAAGATATTACACAATTCTATCTCAAAAAAATTTAATCAGGAAGGAAAATGCTTGGCTTTAAGGGCACTGTTTCACACATGCTTTGCTCAGTGCAGTTTGGAAGGGTAATCTCCCAATCACCACTGTGAGGGATAGGGGATTATGCATACAAGCCAACAGGTATATTAACAGAGCTCATGCTCTGTCCAGTCTGCAGCCAAAAAATACACGTCAACAAACATTAGTGCCTTAGCCCAAAGCATGTTGGCTGAAAATGTTCATACCAAGCTCCTTTCCCCCCCAAAAAAAGTCCTTCACTTTACTAGACTCCCCAGGATGAGGACAGTGTGTACCCTCCTCACAGGTACTTTGGGGGGAAATAAATCTACATTCTCTGGTTTCAATGTGAAGTACGGAACATTAGCAGACAGAGAAGAGCTCCCTTGGCAGTGGTTTTCCATGTTTGGTTGCACCCAAGTAATGAACACGCACTTTAAAGGATATTTCTTTTTCAACATTGGTCCTTCTATGCTACAGCGTTTATTTATAGGGTGTTTACACCAGCATTGGCCAATTAATTCTATTGCAAGAACAGCTCACCTTCATTAGAAAATATCCACATCAACTGATTGACTAAGTTAATTTCATGAATTTTAAATCCAATACATTTGGATTTTAGACTTTTATCTATTTCGTGAAAATAGGCTGAAGTAGAGGATTAGTGTCAAGATAAAGTAACTTGATGTTTGACGCAGGTTGGTTTTCTCAGAATTTAGTGTAACCCAACTAATGTCCTCCTTTACATGGAAATGGGAGTTTATGGGTCTGTATCAGACTAAATTACTTACAATCTGCTATGTAGCCTACTAGCATTTAAAAAGTCTCCAGAGCGTCCAACGCAAAATATCTTCTTCTCTTTTTTCTAGACCTCTACAAATTCGACCATGTCTCCAGTTGACATGTCTGCATTTGCTGTTTGTCAGAACAAACTGTGGTATTTATTCTGGGTTGAAGGTAAAAGTATTGCAAATGTAGAGCAGTCGTGAGGTGGATTAAAGGTGAGGGGAGGTTTGCTGCCGTGAAATGCTCAGCATCCAGGCAATATAATAAGTGTTGGAGGAGCTAGACACTTCACATCGCGGCTGACTTATTGATCTGCAAAAACAGAGCATATGCTGCTGCAGAGGTTAAGAAGAGGAGAACCCAGAGACAGACTGAAAGACAGATAGACAAGAGATTGAAAGAGAGGGAACGAAAACCTTGTCCTATTAGTCATTATTCTATAGTTTAGCATGTGTAATGGGGTGGGGGAAGTTGCTGGTCTAGTCAACAGGAGTGAGGATCTTCGGGTGGTTTGACAGCTACGGCAATTACAGTGACACTGCTGCAGGCTGAAACCAGCTCTGATGGGCAGGCACACACATACTGTGCATTCAGTAACTCTTCAGACCCCTTCACGTTTTAGACATCTTATTATGCAGCAGCCTTATGCTATAATCATTTGAATTAATTTTGATTTGTGTCATCTATCTACACTTAATACCCCATAATGAATAAGCAAAGACAACATTTTAGAATCTTTCCCCAATTTATTAAAAAGGAAAAACTGAAATATCAAATTGACCTTAAGTATTCAGAGCCTTCACTCAGGACCTTTGGCAGCAATTATTGCCTTGAGTCCTTTTGGATTTGTGGATTTTCTGCCATGCTTCTCTGCAGATCCTCTCAAGCGCCGTCAGGCTTGATGCAGACCATCGGTGGACAGCCATTTTTTAGCCACTCAAGGACACATAAAGTTCTCTCCAAGCCACTCTTGTGTTGTCTTGGTTGTGTCCTGAGGGTCACAGTCATGTCACAAGGTAAACCTTCAGCACAGTCTGGGGTCCTGAGTGCTCTGAACTGTGTTTTCATTGAGGATACTTCTGTACATTGCTGTGTTCATCTTTCCTGCGACCCTGACCAGTCTCCCTGTCGTTGAGAAACACCTCTGCGCCTTGATGCTGCCACCAACATGCTTCACTGCTGCGGCCAAACTGTTCAGTCTTGGTTTCATCAGACCCAAAGGTCTTGTTTTTCAAAGTCTGAGAGACCTTTAGGTGCTTTTTGTTTACATTAAACCATGTAACACATCTTCTGATGATCAACCAAGTAAAATGCAGGATTAATCACATGAACTTTAGCCTCCATCTCTAAGTCGCTCTGTCAAATACATAAACAAACATACAATATGAACACTAGCCACATCACATTTCTGCTCATGCCCCTTCATACTTGTACTCTTTCATGGTGCAGATAGCAGGAGTCTGCCGCTCAGACGTTATCTTCGCAATTGATTATTATTAGAGAACACTGTCTTCCCTACCTCTCTGCTTCCATTTCTTACATCATTCCTCCCTTTCTCGCTACCAGCAATCCCCAGCCCACTCCCCTTCCTCATTGATCTGTTTTGACCTTCAGTCGCGTCAAGGCCACTTCATACAGCTTCCATATTTGTCCAATCTGACAAGATAAGCAGGACAGAAATACATCAACATGAAAAGGTTTTTTATCTTAATTCATTTAGGGGGGGGGGGTTGGCAGAGGGGGGTGGCAGTGGAAAGTCACTTCATGTATTTCTCCTTTCTATTAGGTTCAAAAACTGACTCCATCTCTGAGGCAGGGCTGTGTTTGTATCACTAAATATCTGCTGTCAGTTCCTAGAGCTTAAATGGCTGCTGTTTTCAACTGACATGACAGACCAAAATACTAATCTACTGAAGAGTTTTTGAACTCTTTTATCAAGACACTGGAATTGGACCTAATCTCTGATAAACCTATCTCAATGTTGTAAGTCACTGCTGCCTTGGCTTAAGCGACATTCCTGGAAAAAAGTATTTATCTGACTTTCAAGTTTCATAAATAATGACATGATTTATGATCAAAGTTGTGTTCATAAAGAAACCTCTTGTCTGTGTTAATGAAAAACTCTTTATACTTTATTTCAGAGATTATATACTAAATTTTAATCCCACCATTTATTCACTGTAAAATATCACAATCTTAGCACTGGCTCTGTTATCTCCAAGTGTCCCAGTAAGCCATGACAATGAGCTTGCATGCACAATACTAGGACCCTGAAACTGAAAAAGCTAAATGGAATCTTTAATTCATCATTTACATTTGTTTATCTACACCCGATTAGATCATGGTCCATTTAAATTATTTTATCACATACTGAGAGCTCAAGCCTCAAATATGTTATAGATGCATATGAGAGCAATTGTTTCATATTTGAAGTGTTATGTTCCAGCTTCATCTGTGGCATCTTTTTAAACTAGTGTTTGGAAACATTTTGAATAAATACCATAAAACCCAAATGCCAGCTTGCTTCTTGTCGTTTCTAACTCAGATCAACATTGTTTGTGGTATTTGTCCTGTCTAGGTAAATGTCCTAATTTTCTTAAAGCTTATACAAGTCTCCTTCCCAATTTGAGTTTGTTATGTGATCACCTGACGTTTAATTTTGAGAAATGAATGGGTTTCTGTACTGTTATTACTTTATAATTGAAACATGGTAACCTGCACGATCACATTTCCCAAACTGTCCATCTGTACAGTTCATCCACTGCTTTCCACTCAATAGTGTCATCTGTTCTTAAAATTTGAGGACACTGGTATTTCAGTGATATATTTGAGATATTTGACTTTCGCTCAAGAGCTCATTCTTTCCATGACAGAAACAGAAAACATGAAGTTGAGTTGTTAATGAAGGCTGAATTGATGGAATTTCCCTTGAGGGCATAGATACAGAGGCCGTGAGATGAAGTTGTCGTCTTTCAAAAGAAATTACTTATTTCTCTAAAGCAGTGTTAGGAATTGTGTAGAAAATCTTGCTGGAATTTTTCAAATCTGGGCTTTTTAGTATGATTTATATTTCCTTGCAGACTTGGCTGACATTCATCTTGCCCTTTTCCTTTTCAGAACCACTGAAGGCCATACCATCTTATCGCCACATTGCCATTTGGGACGCAAACCTTTAACCTTTTCACGCTTAATGCTCCGTCATCTGCTCCGTGCCCCTGACAACACCAACCCTGTCCAAGAAGCACTTTAAAAACTTGGTGTTGAGTGAAGCATTCAGACAGGACTGAAGATGGAAAAATAGAAAGTTTTTGACTTTTAGTGAATTGGATTGAGAAATAATGCAGGAAATCCAGACTTTAGCAGTGAATCTGTGTTTGGGGGAGTCAGGTTGATGCAGGGTGTTTAAATCACCCCATGAATCCTGCAGGTGTAGGGGAAAAAACTGAATGGAGAAAGCCCTAGGCTGTTTTTTCAAAGCTGGCGAGTTTTCGGAGTAGGGTCAAGGGAGAGTCAAGGTACATTAGAGATTTGTATTTGCGGGAACAATGTGTATGTTTGTGTGTGCAGGTGTTTGGCGTGAAAGAGAAGCTTAGGATCACCAAAAAGTTGATCTTGTGCTTTCTTCCAGCAACTCTGGATCCTTAAATTAGAATTTCAATCATAAAATAATTGTTCTATGTGTAGTCTGGGAAGTAATATATATATATTCAGATTCTACGTTTCCGCACTTTACTGCACACAACTGTTTGCATGTTTGCAAAGCTTTCATGTATATCCCGTCTGTCGGACTTTACACAACACGCTGCTTGACAAATCCTTGAGGTACAAAACAACTTTCAGGGGCTCTTGCTTTCCTCCTTGCTGTGAAATGTACCGGGGGAAATGGGCGATGGCAGAATGCACAGGGAGAAAAAATGTCAAGCAATTTCATGCCTTCGTGCCTCTGATGGGGCACCAAGCTGATAATTTAATCAGTAGTGAAAGACTAGCCTCATTCCTCCACAACCTCAGTCATTCCATTGTTCATTGTCTAGGTTTTATTAGAAAAGTACTGGAAATTTAAATAGGAAGAAGAAAGAGGTCAGAGAAAGAGAAAATAAATGAGCGAGAGGAAGCCGTAAAAGTCTACGAGACCAACTCATGAGTCGGTCTTGAGTCATGAAATAATGACTCCAAAATATTACAGTAGGTTTATGATGAGTAGATAATGAGTACATTTTCAGTTTTTGGTGAACTATCCCTTAAAAATATGTAGAATTTAAAAAATGAAAACTGAAAAAACATCCACGATTGTACTATAAAGTCCATCTCTGACTCAAATAAACTTTTATCAGCTCGAGGAAAACGTTATTTTCATTTGTATGTTACAGATCTGTCCCATGAGAGCAGATGTTACAGTCATGGACTATTTCAATAGGAGTATTGCTCTCTGCTTCCAAACAAAACAAAAGGACGAAAAACCGACTAACAAACAAACTAACTTTTATACATCAACTAATGCAGACGAACACAGTTGTAGATATGAGGTCAGGAAAGCAGCAGGACCGTCTGGATTTTGCTTCATTAGTACTGTCTTACTATGACTTACAGAGGAGCCCGACAGAAAATACTTCTGACAGAGAAAATAGTCTGAGCAAAACCAAGGAAAAATATGTTCTCTCTCAAAAAAGAGTAGAAGACGGTGCATTTAGTCTCTGTACATTTAGTCACTGTAGTATGTTTGCAGGGATTAAAGCAAAAAAAAATCATCTGACTGAAAAAATTGGTCGTGGCTGCTTACCGCCTCGATATTTGAACTTCACGTGGTCCATTATCACTTACTAGTTTAAAGCTAGGGCATAAAACCAATATTTTTTTGCAAGACTTCACCATTCGTGTTAATGGGCTATAAATGACAAAACGTCTGCACAAGTTGTCAGAGCAAGCATTTATTTCCACAATGCTTTCAAGAACAATTATATGCCAACGCATGGATTTTTTTTTTAAATGCCGCGTCAACTTATCCATTCAAACATGAGAAAGACGCAAGGCATGGTTCACAAACAAAAGGTTAAAAAAATCACAGCTGATTGGTGAAGTTATTGCAAATCATATCAGTGTTACACCCCCCCCCCCTATTTTTTTTTCTCTTCGGATCTGCATCGATCTCATTTTTAAGGCCGATTTATAGTCGTTTTTTACGCACGCACGCACGCAGCTTCTACGGACTCGTTTTGGTTTATAGTTCCCCTACAGTGGCGCGTGTTGCAACGCAATTCACCGCCAGAAAACTAGCCGGAGTAATGTTTTTGTTGAAGTCGGCTCTTCTTCGTGTATGGCATACGTTTATATACATCGCCACGGCGGCTCCTCAGAGCCTTTTTCTGGCGGACAAATCCGCCGGTCAGTGACGGGTTATACTAGTGTTCATAGTTTCGGATCTTTTCTGCCAAGTGCTCTACTATTTTGGTCTATATTCGTTCTTCTAAATCT
Organism: Limanda limanda; assembly: GCF_963576545.1. Lineage (NCBI taxonomy): Eukaryota > Metazoa > Chordata > Actinopteri > Pleuronectiformes > Pleuronectidae > Limanda > Limanda limanda. The sequence continues at coordinate 20,891,210 of NC_083637.1, read as the reverse complement.
TCCGTGGTTTCCGCAGTTTCCGGGTATGAAACAGGAAATGCGACTCCGGAAGGCCGATTTATACTCGGCTTTTTACGCCTTATGCGAGCGGAGTTGACGGAAATCCGTCATAGCGACGGAAAACTTTAATCCATGTGTTTGTTGTCTTTACACATGTGCAGTTCATGCCTTCTTTAAAGCAGCATCACTTTTTAATGTGATGTGAGGCAGTCAGTCATATTTAAACTAGATCAGTTGCTTGCATAGAAATCAGTCAAGTGGGCAGAGTTAAGGCTCAGTGCGACACCTGGAATAAGATGTCACCATAGGAGCTGCTACAGGCCCTTGCCGCATTAATGACATCTTTAGTGATTGTATTGCTGTCCTTGCTATTTAATATGCCTTACAAATGGTGCTATCATATCTTTTTTCTGAAGATTGGATGAAACTTTAATGGTCCCTGTGGGGAAGTTGGGTACTTGCAGTGGCATAGAGAAGGATATAGATAAGAAAATAACAAATAGACAGTGCTTAAGATAATTTGATAAGTAATTGCCACAGCAGAACATACCATGATTAACACAACAAGATAAAAAATAGGAACAGTGTGTCCTCATCAAGAGATTTACGGGGTAGGGACATACTAGCAATTGTGCAAGTTTAGCTGTTCATGTTACTGGTTATACAGATGGAAGAGCATATGTTAGAAAATGAGATTGTGAATGTCACTCTGCTCCCATAAAGACTGCTAAAGCGCCCCAGGGAAAGGCACCTGAACCCACAGTTCCATTTTCATGTACATACTCCGCTGCTTCACCTGCATTTTATGCTGATAATATGAATAAAATAAATGATTGTGGCACAATAAGTGCATTTTTTCCATCTCATAGAATGTGTTATATGTTATATTATATGATATGGTATTGATGTAATCTTTAAAATAAAATACAACACAGGCGACGTTAATCATGCATACATAATAAAAGGGAAATATGGTGCACAGAATGTTGCAGTAAGCACTGTTCAAGGTATTTTATGAGGAATTTATAGTTATTTTATATATGTTGTAATCAAGGCAAATCTAAGACCATTTTCCAATATCTGCAGCCAAGGGTGCATGAAACCTCACGTCATCTGAATGCCAATTACTCAGTTAATACTCTGAATGATAAAACTGAAATGCTCACTATACATTTTCTATCTTTCCCTGAAAAAGAATGCCATAGGTTTGCTAAAGGCATATATGTGTGTGACAGAATTCTGTATAGATGTTGGTTTAGCATGCAAATGTATCTTTATCTTAGGGTTTCTGTAGGACAAGTGTTTTAAGAAAATTACTGTTCTCCAATCAATCTTTTAAGTAGTATAAGGCACAGAGAGATGTGATTTTTATTTCTGAGGTTTATCTTCTGTGAACATCAACGAAAATTCAAATATTTTCCTTTGGTATAAATCTGATCAAAGAAAGAAAATTAATACATTAGAATACATACTTGAAATATGAGTGAGTGGCTGAGAGAAGGAAGAAAAGATAGACAACATGTCGATATTTTAATATATATATTAAAGAGTATTTCATACCCTTCCCCTAGTGCACAAGAAGAGAAGAAGGGAAAAAAAAAGAACATGAAGAGAGAGAAAAGGGAATCAGGAGAAGGTATAAGGGGTAGAGATTAGCGGAGGAAGCATATATATATATATAGAGAGAGAGAGAGAGAGAGCCTTGAAAGGAAGAAAAGAAAGCCTCAGCAGAGACAAACACAATCATAAGATGAACTTCTTTCTTTTCTCTCTTTCTCTGCCTCATTGCCTGCCCTCCTACAGTCATCCTATCTGTGTTCCTCTTATTCGCCCTGCCCGTCCATTGCTTCCTGGGTGGCTTCTGGCTGTGCTCGCTGTTTCTCTCTCAGCGGAAAAAATGAACAAAGAGAGAAGTCCTGCTGGTAAAAAATGTAACACCTTCCGACCATTTCATCTTTCTCTTTTAATTTGTTGTTGTTTTCTGTTTCACTCCCCCTCTTCCCAGTATCTCCCCTCATTTATTACCAAATTTTTCTAGAGACATTTTTTTGTCCACTCCTCATTATTTCTCTCTCTCTTTAGCGCCCTCACTCCTCCCTCTGTCGTCTCAGCTGTACGGAAATTTAACCTTTGTCAATGTTGGCTGAATATTGACTATAGAAATGTGAATTTTCCGTAACAATCTGAATTGTGCCATCAAATGACTGAGTGATCTTCAAGCAGGAACTGCAGCTTGAATCAGACCAGATAATAATTCTTCTTAACTGCTATCAACACCCATAAAAACATATTTTCTTAACCATTGATAAACTATCCCAGCAAATCCCCCCATGCACCTGGAACACTTTCTAAGTCTGGCAAGTTGACTGTCAGTATTTACTCACATAAAGAATGGCACAGTTTGCCTGCTCTGTGTTTTTCTTAAATTCAAATGTTGAGGCTTGGGTCTCTTAAATATGTTTACATGAATATTTTGTGTGTCTTAATAACCTACAACAAATAACAGCTGCTTCTGCTGTGTTTGGATCATGACGATGAGTGTGTGTTTATGCTCATGAGGTGTTTGAATGTCTGTGTCTTTAAGTGTGCGTTTGACGTTTTCTAATGTTATTTATCTGCTTTGATTTCAGCGTCTTGCCACAACACCCTCTAGTCATTTGTAATAGTCTTTATCCACAGTGAAACATTTGGCTCTGTTGAAAAATCTGATGTTTACAGCCGACTGTCTTTGCAACCTGCACTCAGAAAGACAACAGCTGAGCCAAGCACTCTCATACACAAATACTGTCTCAGACCCCCTTTGGGGACATAAATGAGGCATGATTTAATTTTCTAGCGCCTCACCCTTACTCTACCCCGAACCACTTCTTCTAAGTACCAAGATGACGTCCTTGAACAAACCTTAGCCAAAACCACTGACCAAAAAAAACTCCTTTTTCTCCCAGTAGGACAAACGCAAAACCTGTCTTTAGTCAGAAATTTGTCCCCCGATGGTAGCTTATAACAAACACATACACACACTTAAATTCACACGAGGTGCGGCACAGATGCGTGGCAATATGGCAAGACTGTTGAATATTTACTAGGTGTTGATGTTTTCAGATATTCCCCCTCGAGATGTGTACAAAATCATCATTCAACAGCAGCTGATAAATAATAACTAAAAAAGATAAACAAAAATCAACATAGACAAAAAAATGACAGAACAACAATGTATACAGTTTCCTCAGGCAGAGTTCCAACACTCTGAGGCCCATTTCAACAAAGGGAAATCACAACAAGGGATCTATAGCTTTTCGGAGCTGTTTTTTGTATATAGGAAAGGCACAAGTTGACTACTTCACTAACATAATTATAGCAAGCACTGTGCACTTTGACACAGTTAATTATTTGGTGTGATTCAAAACGATTTTGTGGAACATACATGAGTATTCCCTTTGCATATTTGATAACTGAGACTGCGAAAAGCCTTACTAATTATTGAAAATTACACCGTGAAGTGCTCTAGTACCTGGATGGTGAACGTGAAACCCTGAACAAGTTGAATGTTAGATTATGGCCATTTGTCACCATTGAAAGAGGCAATCTCCACCACATCCACATCCAAAGTAAAATTTGTAATTTTCTAAGTCAAGATAGCAAGATAGCCTGCACATATTCCGGCGTGTTACAATCACTGTCAACGTTACATTTATTCTCTCCTTTGTCGCAGTGTTTGATTTAAGAAAAACCTGTCAAAATACATACAGTCTGCAGATGAGGTCACTGTGGTCACACAGCACTACACAAGTGTCCTGACTCATACATTTCATTTGAAACTGTCTTTGACTTCACACTATAATATATTAGTCACTAGATTCTGATGTGCTCCTTCTTTGTGCTTCCAGATACAAATAGTTTTGTTCTTGCAATGTTTTGAATCCACCTCCGCACAAAAAGTTCCTGACAGTCTTGATCATTACAAAAAGTTGAGGTACAAGCTATGCCAATATTACATTTTTAGGATATCTCATATCTGTGTGAGTATATCTTTCCTCCATAGGATTGGATTTATTAGCTAGTACCCACATGACATACTGCCCAGCTGTATTATATAGGAAACCAAAAATGTCAGATTGGGTTGCTCAGTAGTGACTTGCTTTTATCAGGAAAGCGGACAAATCATTTGATCAGGACATCTCCACCAGCCACGCCATTATCACATCAGACTGTCTCTCTGAAATTTAGCACACTCTTTACCGAATGTCCACATCTGGGAAAAAAACTACTGCATCAATAAACAATACACAAAAACACACGGAAATGCAGATACATTATGGATTGTTCCCATAACCGTACTTGCTTGCCTTTACTCTGCCTCTCTTTGTTCTCAATGATTCCTTGCATGTCTAATCAATAACAGACGAAACCAAGCGGGGCAGGGCTGATTGTCCTTGTTGTACCAGTGAGAAGGGAGGTGTTAGATACATCCAAAAATCCAATCTCAGGACAGCAAACTGTGCAAATGTTGTTCAGGTTCACGTGATTACTGACAACTCCAGCGTTGAACGAAAAAGTTTTCAGTTCAGTGAATAAATTGTGAATATCTAGAGCAGTTTTAAACAACTTTAAACAACATGCTCCACAGCAGGTTAACACTCATAAAATAGGGATTATATGCAGTAGTGCATATTCAATCGGCATCACAACTCTAGTCATTTATATCTGAATTCCTCTACAGAAAACACTGCTTGTGGTGAACACTGCTGACGGCATGAAAGGAACGAAGAGAATGAGAGACAACAAAGTATTTGTTTTTTTTCTGCCAAACGTGCAATCGATCCCTGTATCAGTTGTATCAGTTTAACCTAACCACAGAAATATGCTGCTCACAACCGTCATGCAACTGATCTGCTGTTCTTTAATGGCAACTGTAGTGTTAAGAGAAGATTTTCCCAAAGGCACAGTTCAAAGAGATTGTGGCTTTTTCTAAATTTAAATTATTTCAAAATACTTTGACACAAACCCCTACTTTTTAATTAAAAAACAGCTAGGGGCGGGCTTACTTCAGAGTTTTTTGGAGCTAATTAGGTGGTGTACTATGTAATCCTACACCATGCTCCTCCATCTGGATTCTCACACACGAAAACCTGGTTAAATCAACTCTGCTTCGAGACTCCCCTCAAAACAAGCATGGCAAGTGGACCTAATTCCTTTGACATTGTTGTTTCTACTCGGCGTTTGAAGATTGCAACCTCAATTAAAATGTAAATGTGAGGTGTACTTCTAGGATGTAAAGGTTCAAGACACTGGGGCTTTTGGCCATTTTATTGAAGATACAGTGTGGGCCATTTGCTAAGAATCGATATCATTACTATTACTTAATCGGTATCCACTGGTGTTGAGTCTATCCCAACTGGAATGCCATTAAAATATACCTTACAAAAAAACGAAAACAAAGTACAATATATTCCAATCTTAACATTAGATTTAGTTGTTTGGAAAATTATTCAGAGTTGAGGCAACTGTTGGATGTGTGGGTGCAGAGGGGAAAAAGAATTAAGGCCATAGGACGGATCATTTCCCTTTTCTCTACTTCAAGGGCTCGTAAAACTTTACAGTCTGTAATTGGGTTCAATTGGAAGTACCCCTAGGACCCAAGGCCATTCAGCCATATTAGCACTCTTGTCATTTAGGGACCTACTACAGAGAAAAAACTTGACCCAATCTCGAACCAGAAAACCACAGCTCACATGTATTACGTAAATAAAACGATAAAAGAACCGACTGGAGCAATACATCTCTCTCTCTGTTCTAAGCACCAGTTGCCATTTTACAACTAGAACACCAGGTGAATGCAGTTCAGAGGATTAACCCACCCACCAAGAAAAACCCAGCACTTGAGCTTGAACACACAGGAGTGGGATAAGAGGAACCCCAACTGAGAGAAACCAACTATGGGGGAAAATTTTTTTTTGCATATACTTTTACAATTTACTTTGACCCACCCTGCTATCATGGCAGAGAGGTGAATGACCTACACTGCAGTCAACCTCCAGGGATGACCTGGAGGTTATGGCTTCACTTTCAGGGAGCTGGCATGTCGTTCATCAGGGTTGAGGAGCTTTTTGCAATTTGATTTTACAGGAAAATTTGAAAATCCTTATGTTGTGGTATTACTTCTAACTTAAACTGAAATGCATCCGAAATATATATCTATAATAATATGTATAAACACTGACTTAACGTGTTAATCATCACCACTCACCCACCAAAGTATTTTTGTCAGGTAAAGAAGTCAATAACTAAAGACAAATGATTTTCCTGCAGTTTGACCTTTGTGAATATGTGGGAATCCATCATACATCTGTAAATTGTCAGGGTTGGATTTCAAAAACTTTCTGCAGCCTCGCTGAAATATGCTGAGGACACAAAAAATACATAACATTATCCCTCTCCACTAAAATTTCAGAGCATCGGAGATTCAGTCATTTAGAAAAAACTTTGGTCAGATAGAATAGGTGGATAACGTGTACCAAAAACTTTAAATCCTTCCAATAATAAATTCCTTCAGATTTTCCTTTTTTTTGCATCATTTCTAACAACAACAAGGTAAATCGTGTAGAAAAGCTGTCAGTGCATGTCTCTTTCAATAAATACCGGCTTCTGTGAGAAAACACTTGGGTGTTCTATTTTCTTTCTTATATTTGGCTCCGTATCTGAAGAACTTACTGTCCCAAGCCCACTTTGAAACCATTACCCTACAGAATTCCGATCTTTCTGAAAGAAATCCTTTCCCATGCTCCTGAATCTGATAGGGCTCTGCACTCCTATCTGTCCTTAGACAAATACATGGACATAGAGACAAGGATAGGGGAAGGGGCACAGGACAAATCCTTCTCTAATGCCCTTGCCCGTGTCAGGGCTAACTCTCTCCAGGGAGTCTTCTCATGACCCCAGGACTTGGACAGAGGAGAAGGCGGCACAGAGGGAGGGATAAGAGGATGAAAGAGTGGAGATATTGAGTGTGCAGCATATTGTTTCTCTCTGCTGTGGAGCCAAGCATCAGATGATGTTAAAGACCTGATGTAACCCAATGTCTGCTAGCGTCAGCGTGGTGATTTTGCTGTGTGAATCTGCTTCAACTTTTTTGGTCAGTTAATTGTTGATTGATTCTAGTCTCTCTGTTGAAAAAGTGCTCCTCCTTGCAGTTGTTTATGCAGTGGTGGTTCCCCTTTGACACCTATTTAAGACGTCCTCTGGATTTTACTTGTGGCTTGGTGTGTTATTGTCAGAGTACCTAACAAAACCAAAGAGTCCCTTTCAACCCACAGTACTTTGTGACATTCTACCTTTCATTTGATGTTTTTCTACTTCCCATTCAATGTTTTCTTTTGTGGTTGTTCGCAAACAAAAAATATTTTTCCTGACTTGCCCAGTTTAAATAAGTGTCTTATTGTCAGATTATTTAGCATCATCCTAGCTATTTGAGTGAGTAACTCATCCCTCTATAGGACTCAACAGTTAAATATTGGACCTTTCTCTGTGTCTGAACTTTTTGGGGCCATAAGCCTAAAAATAAAGCTCTCAAAAAGAGGAAACACAAGAAACTAAAGGAGTCAACATTTATTCTCTGAGTCAAGGAAGCTATAAATATTGCGAATTGCCGTTGGAGCCACAAACCACAGCTGATACAAAAACATGTCACGGAAACAGTCACCAATCAGAAGTCCCTTAAAGATTGCAGGGAACGGGGCCCTTGATTTGTCTTTGATTTGGTCAAAATGCACCAGTATTGAAAAGATCATTTTTGTGCTGATTGATGTCACTTACGATTGGGGGTTGATTAAGGCCAAACCAAGATCAACAATGGCACCACCTGTAAAGACGTAGACTCCTCATTCATTTCAAATAGACCACTGTGCTGGTGCTGTTGTGTTTCAAATAAACAGAAACTACTATGATGTAAAGTAGTGTCTGGGAAGCCTTCTGGTTTTTATGTCATCCTTTCACCCTGATGCCAGATGCCCTTTACACTGTTGTGTTGTGGGACATTAAATATAATAATAACCATTATAACTGGCTGGAAAATCTGACTTCAAATTACCTGTAAATGAAACAGAAGCCTGCCAAAAAAAGGCCAGTAGCTTTTATGTCAATGTTGAATCTAAGGACGTTTCTTGACAGTGATGCTATTGGTTTTATTTGTCAGATGACATTCCGCATTAAGGCAAACATTTTAGCATTTTAAATGTCCATTAAAACTTGTCATCCTTGCAAAATTTCTCATTGCCTAAGGCTCCATTCACACTGTTGTGTTTTTTGCGGTAAAAAAGCAACCTCAGCCTCATGTTGTGCTGATGATGAAAATATGTTTTATTATAACTGTCCCTCGCTGCTTCTATCAGTAAACTGTACAAGCTACACATCTTAAACATGTACAAACTCCCTCGGCATAGACACCCACTATCTACTTCTCCACAGTTCCTTCATCCATTTTCAGCATGTTTGTTGTTGTTGGCTGCCTATGTGTTGGCTCCTTTCATTTTATTTACTCAGTCACTGTTACGAATGCTTCTCTAAGATGTTGAACTGTGCAGCTTGAAGAAGATGCCATCCCCAGCACCTTTTCCAAAGCGACCGCTTTCTGTCTGCCTTCCAGCCAGTCCCTATATACTGTTGAGTTAAAATAGTGTGAACATGGCTTGCAACGATCCCACCAGAGGCTTTGAAAGTGCATGGCCCAGCATCCTGGAGTGTTCTCTGGGAAGCACCTGGAAGCTGCAGAGCACTTTGTTTCTGTGCTACTTAGGGATGGGCATTCGATTAAATTGTCTTCATCGATCGTTAAAATTCACTATTTATGGGCTGTTATAATGCAGTGAAAATAGAAAAAACACAGCGTGTTTCCTCATTGAGATCTTTATTACAAGATGAACAACTCTCGTGGCAGTTAAACGGGATCGTTCAATGGTTACACTTGAAAATATGCGCTGCTGTACTCTTCAGCCCCGCTGAGAGAGCAGCTAGCCGCTGAGAGCTAGCTCGATCTGACGGTTCTCGACCTCTCAGTCCGGCCGTTGTCACGTTCTCACTCCCGGAGCCCCTCCACCAGACCCGGCTTTGTCCGGGTCCGAAGAGGCTAGCTTTCGAGCTAGCCTCCGCTAGCTGCGGCGGCTAGCAGCGGAGCTCGGCTGAATGTCCGCACACGGACCCTCAGTCTACGGGGAAGGGAACCCGGAGAGACCCGGGTCTGGGTGAGGTTCCGGGATTGATGACATGACAACAACCGGACTGAGAGGTCGAGAACCGTCAAATCCATCTAGCGACCAGCGACCAGCCGCCGGTCCCCCAGCGGAGCTTGTCGAGTATAACTCCGGGCTGCTTCCTACAGCTGCTAACGTCGTCACTGTGCTGCGTTCAGGCAAATCGGATATTCTGCCCTCCTACTCATGCGCTCATGGAGACGTATAGCTTCGCAGTGTTGGCAGTGAACGCAACATAATTTCGTCGAAGACAAAATAATGTCCTCGACGAAATTCTTTATGATCAATTAATCGATCGTCGATTAATTATGCCCATCCCTAGTGCTACTAGCATAACCCTGTTTTAGTAATGTTTGTCATGCAATCTGATGTCTTTGGCTTCAATTAATGGAAATATTATTTATCATTTAGCTTTTCAACACTCGTACAAATCGTCAGTTCATCCACCTCTTAATGGCCCATTGCATTAAGTCTACATAGCCCTAGCCCAAAATGTATGTTAAGCATAACATATTTCATCCATTTTCCAGTCTGTTTCCTCCATACACTGAAGATGCATTACATTCAAATCCCTAAAGGCAATGGTGAATTATAAACATAGATGTAGTAATCTGCAGAATTTATGAAGCCTTCCGTGATAGGAAGTTCCTGACCTGTGCTTTATCGTCTAAAGTGTGTATCATCTATCTTTCTTGTTTTCCTCTTTTCTTCTCCCTCTTTTCGTTGTTAAGCTGTAAGATACATCATTAGTTTTAAATGGACTTCAATCCGCTCATTACATGTCCCATTTACCTTCACTGCATAACGCTCTACTTTTCATAATGAGACAGAAAAGAGAGGGGAGGGGGGGTGAAGGGAAGCACATATGGAAATGTCAAGAGTTAAAAAAGCAGTAAGATGAGAAAAACACAGATCGAAAGAAAGATGGAAAGTTACAATCAGAAAATGATCACCATCTGCAAATATGGAAATGAGAACCAATTCTTTCTATTTGTTGACATCCACTTTACTATCAGTTTTAAATATCTAATCAAATACAACTCAATGCACACCTAGATAAAATAACCATCATGTTAATGAATACACTTCTTTCAATCTGTTTCTTTCTCTGCCATTTAACAGCTAATGAGTGATGGCAGATAGGGGGAGTATTTGAACCATGTAATCACATTTTTATCTGTGTTATTTTTCTGGGCTTTTTATCAACCCTGCAGTAGGTGATACAACATAAAGGTCAGTGCACTGTGTGTGTTTGTGTGTGTGTGTGTGTGTGTAGATTTTCACTTTGCATTTACACTGCTCTGTGCAGTTCCTTCCTTTCAGTGCGTGTTTTTCAATTCATTAGTTGTTTCAGTTTGTGCACTTAGGACAGTGACTTTTACTTTTTGCTTTTAATAGTGTATTTTTATTTGGGCCATAATGTTCATGTTTATAGATGTGTGCATGTTGAGTGTGTGTTATATTAGTTTACCATGTCCACATTTGTTTAAACCCTTAATTGATTAGTCTTGTTTATGACGATGTTGATGGTGATATGGCCAATTTATGCAAAACTGCTGCATTAAGTGCTATTTTTACCATCAAATAATTTGTTTTATGTCACTCCACGAAGGTGTTAATGACATTAAAACTCTTGAAACTGATTAAAACAGCCCATAACTTGGATTTGCTGCATTCAATTTACAACACAAATCCCATGAGAGCTTCCTCTCCTTTCTTCACCATAGACCTTCATCACCTGCACTGACTCATCCACAGTTCATCCACCCCCCTCCCCCTTTTTCTCTGTATCTTTCACTTATTTCAACTTATCTTAGTACTTCTTATTCACGTTATCCTAATACTGCCTCCTCCTTCTTCCTGATCCCTCACCGTGCATTTGTTCCTGTTCCCTGTAATACCAATTTTGCATTGCTTTCAGCCATATTGTCTCACTCGGTAAAGTTAATTTTCTTTAATAGATACTAGCTGGAATCACAGAATGAGAAGAGAAAGGGAACCCTGGGGAATCACAACCTCTACTAGGCAGCTGACGCATATCTTTTTTTAAATTGTTATTCCCACACGTTTAAATTAAAAGCATACAAAACAGGATTTAAGGTAGCATGCATACAGTCCTGTCATGATACCCATGAAAGGACAAAGCTTTTCAATCGGCAGAGCCAAAGAAGTCAAACCACCATGTGATGTAAAATGAAAGGATCTTGCCACTCTTTTTGTCAACCACCACCATACTGGTTCAGTGTTTTAAACTCCTCTGTGTTTTCCACTTGTGTCATACCAGTCAGCACACCCTGAATGCAGACAGATTTTTGCTGTATCCCATTATCCCCTGCTACTGCGACTCAAACTTCTGGCAGGAGCAAGTTCAATTCAATCTATTCTTCTTTACACTTCCCTCCATCCGCTCCTCCCACACTTTATTCTTCCGTCACTGTCCTCTGCCCTCCATCTCTATGCCTCCTCTTGTATCTGACCTACTTCTTTTTTTTCTCTCCCAAACTCTTCAGTCAATTAAGTCTGTACATAACATGCAGGGTATGCTTGTTTCCTCATCACTTCCTTGTCTTCCCCTTTGTCGCTCTCTCCACCCCCATCTCTTCTCTTTCCTGCTTCTCTGTTCATGTTTTCCTCTCTGGCTTAAGGCCACTTCTACTTAATCCTGTTTAACAATACCCAAATGAGACTGAGACATTAGTAATTAAGGAACTTCATATGCCCTTTAAAGACACCCAAAACACACTCCAGGAGAGGATAAACACAGACACGCAGATGCACTGACTGGAAGATCAGCAGTTTGTGAAGCTGATATTGGAAGCAACATTTCATCAGTGTGTTGCCTGTGTTGCATAGGAATTATAAAGAAGCTGTCTGCGGTCTCAAGCGCTTAATTTCATATCTGTAAAACTTACAAGCTTGTGTCAGCTCCCATCATCTTGAAAGGACCCTCTGCACATAATTTTAGACTTAGTCCTCTGCAAAATGACAATTCCAGTTAGAGCTTTTTACATACTATAAACTATTGCCATTGTAGCTAAAGGTAAAGATATTCTGAGTAAACTCAGAAGAGTTCAAAGAAAAAAGAACGTGGTACATTTACAATAAAATAAAAGTAATCTTAGATTAATTGTATATATACAAGATTTTGTGCATTGAGAACTGTAATGCAATGTATAGGTACGATCTTTGTTGACATTTATTAGCAATTCAAATGGGGTTTGTGATATAGCAGGACGCAAGATGACAGACAGACAAAGGCTATATCATCATCAGCATGTTGGCCAAAATCCCCAGCCTGGGTGCCAGACGAACTTAGCCCCGCCCACAACATTTGTTGTTCGGGAAGTTCGGTCTGGCATCGCTCCGTTGGGGAGAAACTATGATCGAACCGAAGCTGGTCGATCCAATCAAATCGTCAGGGCGGGCTTTATACGATGATTGACAGATGATCTACAGTGACGTAATCAACCACGTCACCAGAGAGCGCTGCCTGCAGAGCTGAGATGTGTCAATGCTGCCATCGAGTCTGTTTCAGCAGACATCGACAGCGAATTCATTTTGAAAGAGGAACAGAGGAACGTGATCAAGGCATTTGTAGACCGAAAAGATGTTTTTGCCATCCTCCTACGGGATTCATAAAAAGTTTAATTTATCAGCTGGCCCCGATGCTGCAGCCACACAAGCAGTCATATTAATAAAAAGAGAGTGGGGGGGGGGGGGGCTACGCTCCTCAGCACATATGAGACAAAAAGGACACAAGTTGGGACGCTGTGGTAGTTAATGTTGGAGCAACAAGGAAGTGTAAAACGATTAGCTGCCGTTTCTCCTCCTCGCTGGCTCCTGCAGAGCCATGACAGCGGAGCTCTGCAGCGCAGCGTGCGGATCAGCAGCTCCGTGGATTTCTGGTAGGGACGGATCTCTCTCAGAGCCGCGGTCCCGGGCCGGTAGCGAGGCTCTGAGAGAGATCCGTAGCGGGCTTCTTCACACTGCCGCCAGCCGGGGCTCTCACGAGCAGCCCTGGTCACCGGCTGCTTCCTGGGGGCTTTGCCTCCGGTGGATATACGAGCGGCATTAGCAGCAGTTCCATTGATTTATTTAGAGAGTGAACAAACTCGTGAAACAGACAACTGACAACAACTATGCATCGCTTCACATACGTCACATACGACGTTGCTCTGATTGGTTGTAGGTCTATCCAATTGAGCGAAGAGGCATTTTGTTTCCTGGTTCTGTAGAAACACGCCCCATAATCCCAGCCCAATGGAGCGGTCTTAGACTCATATTCTGAGTAGAATAATGAGTATGACAACGTCAGGATACAAAATCCCTTTTTCATCTTTTTTTTACCTGCTATGGTCCTAATAGAGCTTCATAAATGTAGGGGGAAAAAAAGGTTTAGCACAGCTCATCGGCTCTGCACTACACGTGTTCAGGTGCATGTATCAGGGGAAGACTCGTCTTAGTAACAGCCTGACCCTTGCACACGGTAGCCTGAAGGGATTCTGTTCCCCCTGTCAGGCTGCCAATCACCAGCACACCTCTTTCTGCAGAGAGCTGATTAGAAGTCAGTGTGCCACAGAGCTGGCTACCATGCTAACCCACAGAGTTCTACATAACACTGCCTTTTTTCCTAAATTGTTATTTGTGGTGTCACTATCTTAGTAATTAAGATTAAGATGGATTAAGATACATTTAGTTGTCCCAAACACATGCACAGACATGCACAAGCACACTCATGCAATTGTAATTATGTAAGAAAACACACCTCATACGTATTCTACCACAAATATTAAGAGCATATTCACATGAGTATGCATAGCAAATGAAGGAGACTACTTACTTCAGGTCCTGGAAGGGTTCTGCCCTCACATGTGATGTCTCTACAGAATGGCTGAAAACCACACCTTCGTTCCCTGGAGAGAGTTAAAGAAAGTAAGGAAACTAAATCACAAATGTACTTTGTGTGGAAGCCTCCAACATATTGTCTTATACCTTTATTATTTGAGTTAATGCAGTCACTTAAAATGCAGGACATTGATCCATGTGTCATACAGATTATGTCCAAATACAACAATGACTATGTTTACATTGACTTAACATGGACGTTTGCATTAATTCTGAATAAGACATTACTTTGATTGAGTTGGTAATAGAACATCCCAGGCATATTCCCCTTGACATGTTACAGAGCATAGTGTGATTATGAGTCAAATTAAAGTCCACTATGTCATACATCTGACTTTTTCACCAGAATTTTAAAATTCCAAACTGAAATAATATAATACACAATGTTATAGTATTCTCTTTTAAGTGTTATATTTCTTTGTTGCCAAATGTTCAACTTCTTGTAATTTTTCCATATTAGTCACACGTGAACCCAGGCCATCAGTTATCAAGCAGTCGGTAACTACAGGATGTTGATGTTGCAAAATGCTGTGAAAATCCAATAGGTTGTTGTATTACTTTAAACAATGCTCCACGTTTCTTAATTTAATGATTGCCTATCCTGAGTATGACCTTATTCAGGTTAAGGTATCAGAAATGGCTGTTTACATGACAGTGTCTAAGTCAGACTGTTGTCTTTAATGGTTTAATATCAGAACATTGGTCTATGTAAAAATGTCTACTGTTTCCAGGGGCAATAAATACATTTACCAATAACATATAGTTATACCAATATAAGAAGTAGTATGAGGATTTTTGTTTTTTTTGACATTTAAGATGGCACCTGTCCAGCTACACAATGCCCATGGATGGAATCAAGAATAAGCTCACAAGTGTCACACCTCAACAGCTGCTACCACACTGGCTCATGCAAACAGCACTTGCATGCAATCTTCCACATTATGAAGTCTCTGCTGTGTGGCTCTCGTTACTGCAGAGGGCAGCAGTGTGAGGAAAGTTATCATCGTGAATTAAAAGAAGGAGAAAAAAAAACTTTCTACAAAATCAATAAATGTAGCATTGCCCCTGCTGGCCCTCAGTGCATGAGCTGAATGGATGAATTCATATTCACATTCTTTCCACTGTTCAGTCTCCCCTATCACACCTCCATCAACAGTAAATGACAGCACCAGTCACCTTTAGACCCCCCCCCCTCAAATCTCCCTCCATCCTCTTCTCCCTTATTTCTCCAGAGTGTCTCTAATAGAAGCATTTCAACATTTATCCCGGTCGGTGTCTGTGCAGGTGTTTACTTTCTGTTTGTTTAGTTCACCTTGGAAGTTGAATCTGTGTGTTTGTGTAAATGCACATTTGGTGTGTTCCTGAAAAATGTAATTACTTTACAGCTGACACCTTCAAACATGGAAACATACATGCACATGCATCCGCAGACATGCACACACACACACACACACACACACACCCTTTATCGCTTTCATTTTGTGACAGAATGAGCAAATGAGAAAGCGTGTGTAGTGCACCACAGGTAAATTTTCTCTTTTTGACAAATTTTTTCTTTTTCACTTGAAGTGCTTTGTTATTGTTTCCACACTCACCGTGCTTGTCTTTCTATGTTTCTATTATTTAGGGGGAAAATAGCTAATCATGAGAAAATAAAGAAATGATGGACATGTTGTCTAGAGGATGTGTTGAACTGTTTGTGCGTGACCTACCTGTGACTCGAAGTTTCTCAGTGCCGATAGTTATCTCCTCTTCATCTGCTGAGAACAGAACTCTCTCTCCATCAAGGCTCCTCACCTCAAACCTCTGACACTGAGCCTCCACCATCTCTGAACCTGAGGGGGTGGAGAGGGGGGGAGGTAGAGAGAGAAAGTGAGACAGGGTTAGGTTAAAATTGATAGCTGAAGAAAACTCATAGCACATAAAACGTACCATCTGGTGGATGTTTTCATCTAAAAGGTCCTAACAGAACCATTAGTGAATGAAGGTTTAGACTGAACGACCACAGAGGGATTTGAACTCTCAACCCCAGTAACTGTAAGATTTGTCTCTACTGTTCATACGGTCTGTATTGTGGAAATCAGAGGAGACATTGGGAGTCATGTCCTTGAGCACAGTCCTGAAGCGATGATCCAGGCTACTGAGATATGTGATCAGCAGACACATAAAACCTAGAAGGCCTCTCAGAGAGAACATACCTCTGCCAAGGCCAATGCTATGGTTCTGCTCATTTAATCTGATTTGCAACAAAAGGCTCTCAACAACACTGGATAAAGACTATTTCAGTAGACCTTGAGTAACTCTGCTTAGAGACAGAAACACATAAAGCAGAACCTCCTTGGTGGAGGTAAACAAAGAAATTCCAGCTGCAGCGCAATGTCTCACTTAGACTGGATAATCCAAAGAGCAAGCTGTGCTCCAATAACTGTTGTTGGAACTTCTATCTACTGAAGGAACAGTTGATAGTAAAACTGTTGACAGTATGCTCTGTGGATTAGTAAGACAGTTTAGTGAGTTTCTGGAAAGACATGTTGCTGTAAAAACTTCAGTTTATATACTTGTATTTGTGCTAAGTTGGCAGCCTAAATGTGAAATGGGAGACTGTTTTTTATTTATTAAAGGATTTTCAAAAAATAATCTTTTATAAAATGTCCAATTGCAAATGATACAAGGATAAAATATATACACAATGTTAAGAGTATTGTTTATTATTCCCTTACATTGAGACTAAAAAAGCCAAAGTGTGTGGGTGGCTGGTGGTTACCTTGAAGGTAAACTGTGTTTACAGCTTATATCATCTCTAATAATATCTAGTAATATTATAAGACAATATCTTTAACTAGTTTCCGTGAAAGTACTTGTTCAAAAAGTTAAGAAGCTCAAATTGCTATACTTTTAAAAGTAACAATATATTTTGTTCTGTTTACACATAGTAAACAAATCCAACACATTTTCAACAATCTATTTACACAATGTCAAGAGTGCACTGTTCCAGGCTCTAATAGAGCACACACCTCTGCCATGGTCAAACAACAGAAAACAGCCTTGAGAGATAAAAAAGTAAACGAGTCAAATCTGCTTAAAAATGTATTGTTATACATAAATCCATGCAACATCATTACACTATGTTAAAATCAGATCAGTAGCATTTGTTCTGCTGATAAATAAAATCACAAAAGAGAGTGACAAGAAAATCAAGATCAAAAGAAAGAAAGAAATTAGGATCCTTTAATCTTTTGCTCAATGGAGGATTTATTTTTTATTTAAACCAAGTTGAAAAGAAATCATATTTCTCTTGCCACACAAGCACAGCTCAGTATGAACTATTTACTAGGGCTAAGAAGAAATAAGTTAAATTATTTGACGGTTCCTGTCTAAAATGAAAAGCAGTGCTTTAGAAACCAGCTGGATTATTGTGTCCACGCTACAGGATTGAAATAATGGGGTGAATTATTATCATAGAAACTGTGGAGTCATTCCATTCGCTGTGCAGCATCATCACCTAGGACCTGAAGTGGGAGCTGAACCTCCCTCACAAAAGGAGGATATACTTCCTGCAGCAGCTGAAGAAGTCCAACCTGCAAAAGACTATGATGGTCAACTTCTACTTCTCCATCATAGAGTCCATCCTCACCTCCTCCATCACTCTATGGGACACTGCTGCTACTGATTCTGATATATATGGTATATTTACAAATGACACCATGTACGGAAAATGTTTTCAATGTAATCAGCTTTCTCGAAGCAAATTATCACACATCCCCAGCTGCTTTTATTTGTTGGCACTTTTTGTGTATACAAAGCACTGACACTGACGTTGTTCCAGAACTCAATCGATTTGTTGTTGGTGGCTTTTCAAGAAACTATTGGCAGGGAAGTCTGAAAACCGATAAATTGACTGACACTGTCGCCGAATGAACGACCACGGCCATAGTGTCTGTTTGCTCTTTCTTAATCAATATTCCCTTTATTTTCTGATTTGGATTGTGATATGCCACTTTTTCAACCCTGCCAAGACAAAACACAAGTATTGTCTCTAGCCCCCCCATCTCCTTCCTTCACTGTCAATTAGAGTTACAAGTGTTGATTAGGAACCCAGAACGCCTTGTCACTCACAATCAAACTTTGTTAGCAGCCATCAGCCTCAGAATGAGCTCTTTTTCTCATCCATCTATCCTCGCTTTTATCCGGTCTGTCTTTCCCACATCAAATCTCTCACTCCTCCACCTACTGTGTGGGAAAGCGATTGAGATTTGTGCTGTGTGTATTGTGGCGGTGACAGCTGGAGATGTGCTTCGCTATTGCTGTCTCAGACATCTAGCTAGTTCTCTTTGTTTTTTTAGCTCTCGTCCCATAATGCAGCTCGTAGAGCAGATTTCCACAGTTTGCATATTTCCAAAGATTTCGGTTTTATTCCCGTGCTTGTCCTCTCCGCAGGGGTCTCTAAAAGCTTCTGAAACAGCAAGATATAGGCGACGATGTAAGTTAGAACATGGAAAAATGTAGTCTGTAGGGAAATGAAGGAAAGATGTGTATATACCTGACACATTTCAGCTATAGTGTATAACTGCAGCAGCAGATGAGGTAATGGAAGATAATATACAGGTATGACTATATATGATTTAAAGCCTTTACACAGATATGATACAGCTTATTACACTTATCAGACTTCCCTCAACATACTGCAAAGGCCAATGTGACCGTAGCAGAAAAATCCACCTGCACAGAATATTTTTACAGGCCAAAATCATACATTTCCTTTTGGGGTCATGTAAGTTTACGCTAAATCATTTTAACGTGTTTATTTGTGCTTAATTAATCAATCAAATGCTGTTTTTAACAAAAATATAATGTCAATAATAATACATTTACAAGCCAGAATATAAAGGTACTTCAATTTCACTCTTTTAATTTTTTCAACTTGACTCTAATCTAGCCGGCATCGTTAAACTCTGATATCTCCAATCCTCATCTCATCAATCCGAATTTGAATCGGGTTTATTGCTTAGTAGGTTTACACATACATGGGATTTTATGTGGTTAGTTTGTGCAATTAGGAAACAAAAATTTTATAGCAAAATAAAATAGAAAATACTATAGGCATATACAAAATATACTATACGCGGGAGGGATTGTGCAAAATGTACAGTTATTGTTATTCTTAAAGCATCAACATGTAGGGACATCAATGCAGTTCGCTTGGCAGCAAGCAGCAGACACACACTACCAGTCACCCGTGTACATTGGCCCTACTGTGCCTCTGATTGGCTAGTTTGTATTGTCTGGTCACTGAGCATATAAAAGTTCAGGC
Source organism: Limanda limanda (assembly GCF_963576545.1). Taxonomy (NCBI): domain Eukaryota; kingdom Metazoa; phylum Chordata; class Actinopteri; order Pleuronectiformes; family Pleuronectidae; genus Limanda; species Limanda limanda. The sequence goes on along the minus strand of NC_083637.1, from coordinate 20,871,749 downwards.
AGGTCACAAAGTCAAGTTGAGCCACATGACAGCTGACATCAGCAGATTTTCTATGCCAGCACACATCAGCTGATCCCTGGAAAATGCATTCCTTCAGAAAAGCTCATATTGTGCTCTGTACTTAAGCTGCCTACTCTTCCTGTTTCCACTGCAAGCCACTAAGCAAAGCCCTTACACCCCAGCACCTCCTTCTCATACTGAATATGACCCATGTGTTGTCAGTGCTGCCTGCTTGTTCTGTGCCAGGGTCTTTTAGCTGTTGCTCTCCCTGAAGGATCATGGAAGGGTAGTGAGCTGTGCTCTCCTACTTTAAGGCCAATTTATGTTTTTGCGTATTTTGTAAAACGGATAGATAAGACCGCCTTATCCGTCGTGGAACGCCCTCTCCGAGCGTGTCGGAGAGCTTTACGTACACGTCTGATTTTTCTGACTCTCCGTCTTCATGTTGGAGACCCGACGGACAGCTCTTGGCTGTGATTGGTCCGCGAACGACATCATTTCCGTATGACGTAATTTCCGTACGACGTCATTTCTGTTCGACGTCATTTCCGGCCTCAAACGTCCTGCTTGACAGCTAACCCAAACACAACTATGATTCTACGATTAATGTGACGTTTGTGTTAATCCAGCGGAGTTGTCCGGCTGACGGTGGCTCGTTCGAGCACTGACGGCATGTGTGCACGGTCACAGACGGTTATAACGAGCTTTCAAAACGGCGCTAGCAGGCTAGGCTAGCCACCATGCTAACTGCGGTGGTAACAGTGCAAGAACCCGCCGTCACAACTTTAATTCCACTTCTATCATGACACTGTTTCTATAATACCGTCAGGTTAGAAGCAAACACTGGATAGTAGTAGTTAGTGCCGGGAGTCCCTGCTGACTGTGTGTGGAAGCTGGGCTTGAAGCTAGCTGGGAGGGGAGCTAGCTAGCTACATGTAGCCTCAAGCAGATTCAAGCTGTGGAATGAGCAACACAGTTCGGAAACAAGACCGGAGAACCGCCGCGCTAAGAAATGATAACATCAGCATCTTGACCCGCTGGGTGTCACTTTATTTAGTTCTGTTAGTTGCCATGGTTCAGTGTGTGGGGACGAGCCGATAGATATAAACAGACACACGTGGACTTCTTCTTCCCAAATGGGGTAGGCTTCTCTGAGCTCGTCTTCCGTTGCGCCACCTATGGGTTTGGCGGTGAATTTTTTTCGACGTACAGTGGTCGGATTAGTAAAAATCAAAAAGACCATTGTCCCCCTAGGAGCCCTCTCCGAGAAACGGAGAACGTATATTAGAGCCTTTAGGCTTTCCACATGTGCAGGGAGGTCCCAGAGCAGCCCCTAACTCCAAATGTGATGAAAAGGATTTTTAGCACCCTTACTAAATTATGCTGTGATGGTTGCTTAGATGAAAATGGCAGACTTGAGAGCCCATCAGAGGCAGAGTCAGATTAGGTTTTCAAGTATATGGATGTGAGTGTGTGTCTCTGTGTCTTTATGTGTCTGACAGAGGACAGAAGCAGAGCAGTGGAAAATCTGATCTGGTTAAAATATATAAAAGAAAAAACATGGATTGAACATATAACAATTTATTGCTCCTTTGTATACAGTGTGTATGAACTGTATATACACACACGTATACTGTGCTCACATCAGCAGCAACAACATGAGACAAAATGTCTACAGGTCAGTAGTTTAGAAATGATTGCTTACACAAAAGTACTGCCAGCTGAGTAGCTTCACTATATACACTTTTTCTGATGTAAACGTTTTTTGAGGTTCGCTGTAATTGATGTGTCAGTAATCCTCTAAACTACAAAATGGAAGAAAGGCTTATTAAAGCTCCTGAAATGTTGGTTCTGGATGTCTGACAACACTGAAAACAATGACAAGAAGAAAGAATGAAAAGAATAGAATACAAAGGCTCTGGAGCAGAGCTAATACAATTTGTGTTACATGTCTCCCGTCCATGTTCACGTTTAACACATTTAGTTGCCAAAAACAAGAGGGAAGATTTGTCCAGTTAAAACCATCCGATCTTTTTCTCTTCCTCTCGTTAGCAATCTGCAGGTTGCTCATGTTAATGGCATCTAAATTAAATGCTTTTGGTCAATTAGTTTGCACACACAAATGTCTCTCCCACTGCAATTCTGCTGTCAACGTTAGCAACAGGAGTCCTCGTTAGGCAGACATGTTAATTGATGCACTGATTAAATAATCACTTCCTGCAGGATCTCCTCTGCTGTCAGAGGAACCTTCCTCAGCAGGATCCTTCAGTTATAGTAAAGCTTTTACAATACATCACTAACAGGGACATGGTCAGGAGAAAGGCAGTAAGGTGAAAAATGTACTGGCACAAAACATGCAACATGATCTCGAGCCTGAGAGCCAACCTCTGCAGATTACGCAGGAATCATCCAGTCATTGGTTCATGTCTGGTTGTGTGAGTCACCAGATATAGACTGTTCAGTGTTTCCCATTTATTATCTAGACTGTGGCAGCCCACCATGCTCTTATTTGTCCCGCCACAGTTTCATATTGAACCAAGACATTTTAAAGTTGTCTCAGAGATCTCCTACTTGGTGTGTGCGGCGCTATATGCCGCGTGCTCCCTCAAGCCACTACATGCTTGCGACAAAATGTGCCACTTAGTGTGTGCATATCCACTCTCATTACCGTAATTGATCAAATGAATTATGTGGGAGAGACTGCTGTGGGTACACAATCAATTAATAAATCACATTTTATTTGTGCAGCCCATATTCACAAATCACAATTCGTCTCATAGGGCTTAACAACGTGCAAAATCGTCTGCCCTTAACCCTCAACGAGAGTCAGGAATAACTACAACAAAACAACAGCATAGAAACCTCAGAGAGACACATGGTAGGGATCCCTCTCTCCCAGGATGGACAGAAGTGCAATAGATGTCGCGTGTAACGGGATATAATCCTGCCATTACTTTGGGAGGTATTCTTTTCCCCTACCGTCTCAAGTTTTCTAGATTTCCTCTGCTATGGCAAACAGCTAGTAATTGCTACACCTTGAAAAGTTTTTTGTCAAGTGTGGCTGAAAATTGGGCTCATGCTATCACACAGCTGGCAGAGAGACAGAGTTGGGAACTAGCTGGTGAACACAGTAGAGCATTTAGCTGCGTAAGAGCCAGTTATTTCCCTCAGGAGATGGAGGAGACTAAGAGTGATTTCCCACCTAAGTTGTTTGGTTTGGTTAAATTGAACCCTTGTGCAGACCAAACAACTGGACCGAGACCGACTGAGAACAGGGTCTCTGAGCGGAATGTGGTCTGCAAGCAAACGGAACAATCACTGTGCTTTGTGTTGTACACATGTTATTTTACTATAAATTCCGAAGCCAAACTACCAATGAATCAATGTTCTGATCAGGAGACTATGGAATAATCAATATGTCAATGTAATGTAAATACACATGTGAATCATTAAGTAACCATGGGACATACATCAGTGTGTGAGTGTGGCGGTTTTGCCCGATCAATCAGTCAGTTAAAAACAGTTAAATCTGCAGTAAGTTGTGTTCTTATCCTCTGCGAACTCCAGAAGTCCGTTAAAAAGTCATCATCACTGCTAATGATACCGATAATGCATATAATACGTTGTTTTGTTGTAGACTCTGTGTGCCAGCAGAGAACAAATTTATTCATACAGTATATAAACAGCATGACCTGCTTTCAGTCATCAGAGTTTATTTCCCTCACGTGGCTCCTAATGATGCTCTGATGATAGATTGACATCATGAAAACAAGTCAATCATATTGTGCTACTTTTCACTTTATACGACCTCAATATTTACTCTCGCTCTTGCTTCATTTGTAAGAAAACACTGAGAACACACACCAGACCTAAACTAAAGAGAACATACACTATCTTTTGTATGTTTGAATATGCAACCGTTATACACTTTAGTTCAGTTCTTTGCAGGTTTAAATTTTTAAATGTTGCAAAATTGTAAAAGTAGTGATAAAGGAAGGACTACATTAGCCAAAACAGCCTTGTACTTTTCGTTAAGTATTTCAATGATCCACTGAAACAACACACTTTTCTATGACATTATAAAAGAACATCAAAGTTTTGATGCTAAGACGGAGGAAAATGCATTTCCTTCACAGGTCCAACCCACCGGAGACTCTGTCCTCGCCAGACCCTTGATGGACACTCGTATATTTCTGCATTTCTTTCATCACAACTTTCAATTAACTTTCCCTGTTAAGGTTCTTGCTCTATTTTATTAAACTTTTCATGTACTTCAATGGAATTCTGAATCCTCCCGTTTGTATTCTGTAATTAGAGAAGAGAGGACATTAAAACAGCGCCCATGTTACTTTTATTACTACGGCACATTAAAGCATTGAGGCCATAATAAAGTTATATGGGTTTGCTATCCTGGATTTTTAATTCCAGGCTTTAAATTAGGGCTTCTAGCAAAGAAGGGATATGACGCAAGAAGAAACTTTGAAAGTAGTTGGGGATAGGTACAAAGTAGACTGTGGCTAGGCCGAGTAAACACTGCATGCATGGTTAATTTTCCCAAACAGGTCAGGATGAATTTTTAATTACAACCAGCTTCAATGTGCTTTGTGATTTGTCTCCCCACAACACCCACCTTTCTCTGCCTCACTAACCTTCTCTCACACTCCTAGAGATAAGAGATCATAGGAAGTGGCTAAAACATTATGTGACATTCATACAAATATGTGTAGTCTATGTAAAGATCTACAAACACTTTATATTTTGATAGGTATATGTTGACATATTCTCAAGCCACAAAAAGCTCAAGATTTAGTCAGTTTTTGACTCTTGTAGATAAAAGTCAACCATATTTTGTCTCATTTAAATCCCTATAGTTTTCCGAAGGTCAAAACTCTGGCAATATGTTGAATGCAGCATTAAGGCTTTTAAGCAAAAATACGAGGTTATATAACTCAGACTTTAGTGTCCTTGTGCTGGTTAAATGTGGGTTTTATGGCTGTTTTTAACATTTCTCGGGCTGCTTTTAATGCTTGGCTGGGTCTGGCCATTGGCTAAATCACTTTTCATCTTTTATGAATTGGAGTACAGTCTGGGATCTTCAGGAGGGGCCCATTCAACAGCTATACACGTTCAATAATGTCAGACGGACCTCAGGCCTCTTCAGCAGGAGCTTCAGCAAAATCTGCTTTCGACAACTGGAGTCATTAAATGTGCCAACAGGGTAAGTCCAATAACAGAAGGTGCCAAGGCATCAAATTATTTACATGTGCCTGGGACACACTTTGTCCCATACTGTGTGAAGGGGCGCATTCACAGGCCAGTGATGCATATGGTTAGTACAGTAGATGTATAATGTGTATTAATCTGATGTTTACTGGTTTAGATTAAATTCTATACAACTACAGGACGAGTTCAGCTTCAGAGAATTCTATTAAGTATTTAGCTTGATTTTCAAGTTGAAATTTAGACTTTGTTTTCAGATATCTTCATGAAGATATGTTTTTGTATCAGCTGGGGCCTCAATTTTCTGCATGAAACCAAACGAGCATGAGAGACAATTTGCCAAGTCTGACCTGAAGCTGACAGACATTCTGTTTCTGTGTCTGAACTAAGATGGTCTGATCGATTACTGTAATTCTCTCCTCTTTGGTCTCCCCCAGAAATCCCTCCATAAACTCCAGCTGGTCCAGAACTCAGCTGCCCGTATCATCTCCCTCACCCCCTCGTTCCACCACATCACCCCCATCCTACAGCAACTCCACTGGTTTCCAATTCACTTCCGTATCAACTTTAAAATTCTTTTTCATACCTTTAAAGCCATCCACAACCTTGCCCCTCCCTACCTGTCTGACCTCCTTCACACTGCCACCTCCACCCGCTCCCTCAGATCCTCCTCTTCCATCCATCTAACTGTCCCCTCTGCCCGGCTTACCACCATGGGGAGCAGAGCTTTCAGCCGCTCTGCTCCCAAACTCTGGAACTCACTCACACCTGACATCCGAAACATTGACTCCTTCCCTCAGTTCAAATCCTCTCTCAAAACCCACCTTTTCAGGATTGCATTCTCACTGTAGTTGCCATGCTGTTTTTACTTGCACTTTTAATTTTAATTGTTTTGTTATTTGTTTGCTCCTGTTTTAAATTGTAAAGCGTCCTTGAGTGACATGAAAGGCGCTGTGAAATAAAATGTATTATTATTATTATTATTATTATTATGTTTTACCCAATTACAGGCATGTGCAGTGTAATACAATCGAATAGCTAGCCCAGCCAGCATGACCAAACATAACATGAAACCAAATATCATTTAAAGATTTGGAATGGAGCGGAGTTTAGCGAGGTATCCGTACCTTTGTTTGCAAACAGAAAAAATTGGATTATAAGTGTTTTTTTTTCTATATGTTTACAAGTACAAAATGTGTATTTTTTTGAATGGGTTTGGAACATGTGTTAAGTGCCGGGCTTGAAATGTACCCTCAGCGAGTCTAACTGTGCTACAGAGCCAAGCACCCAGAGATAAAACAGCAGGTGCAAGAGCCTCGGTGTGTCTGTGCCCAAACATTTATACAGCCACACAAACACAAATATAAACCACAGCGGGAAATATATTAGCTCTTGGAACTTCTCTCTCTGACACAGTCTTAAAAACCTGAATGTCTCCTGACACCAAATGTGCCAACCCAGGCACTGGCTTCAGGCAGTAATAAATCTATGTTTGTTTTCTTGAAAAGAAACTTTGCAAACAATATTTTCGAAATGATTCAACTTGGCACAAGCTGCAAACTCTCATATTATCTTGGCTTCAAGCTTCCCATTGGAGGCTTAACTGACCAGAAACCACTGCATATACATGTAATCATACTTTAAACTAACCAAAAACAATGTATCTTATCATCTATGGGAACTGTTGAACTTGAATGCACATGTTTGTGTGTTAATGATGCAAACAAGGGCAATGAACCCGAGCAAGCAAAGAGCTGGTGTGTTATACAAAAGTTCAGCTCCTTAAGAGATCAGACTGTTCAACAACATGCACAGCCGCACGATTGTGTCATTTAAGTGCATATTTACAGTTAAGGTACAATGCAAAACAACTTTCTCTGTCAGGTAATTAATTTCGGCTTTGACTGGATTTCCCTCTCTTAACGTCCTGATTCGTTATTCAAACATGGCACGGCTTATCAGTGGATTAAGATGAGCATTCTGTTGAGTGAGTCTGGCTGATATGCTTGTCAGTTCCCCTCCTGTCTAGAATGTCAAATTTAATGAATATTCAAAAGCCCAGTGGGCGCTTTTGTGTGTTCTGCAAGGAGAAATGTTCCTAAGGGGAGATTTGTGCAAACCACCTTACGCAACGCACAGCACATGTTCAGAAATATTTAATCAAACGTTTCCGTCTTATTTTAGGAAAAATAATATTGCTTCATTCCCACGAGGCAAATTACTGGCGACGTTAGCATGTGAGCCGCTGTGGTTCCGAGCAAGAATACAAGAACAAGAGATCAGCAGAAGTTAGAGTGAATGTTAAATATGGAGAATGAACTCTGTATTTTTTTTTTTACAGTAATTAGACTCTTTCTGTTTTCCCTCATACATTTCTGAATTGACAGGTAAGAAAGATCTGAGGTCGGAGTTGAACTCTGAAAACTGTGGTTACATTAAAAGCACCTAAACTCTCAGAACATGTCACTAAGACTTTTTGGGAATAATTGAGCAGTGCAGACCTGAACTCACTAAATACACACACAGGTAGAAAATAGAAAAATAAAATGTGCCTTCATGGTGAACATGAAGCAAACAAATAAGGTATCAACTGTACATCAGCAACAGCCCTATTACACTACTAGCTGTAAGATGATCTTTTCTAAATGCGGGTATTTGTCATGCTTCTCCCTGGGACTCATTTAATGCACTGGAGATAACTTGATGAGCCATACTGCAGCTTCCTCCAAGTGTCTGGGCTGGCATTGTTTTGTCACTCGACTCCTATCTGATTGAGTGTTACTGCTATTCAGCTGAGTCTGGCATTATCTCTCTCTCTTTTAATGACAGTGAATAAGTGCATACATTGTCTTCTTATTTTTTCTTTGAACAGCAATTTGGCCTTTCTTTTATTTGACACTGTATTTTTTTTCTTTTTGTGACACATTTGTAGAAGTGAATGTTTTAGGAAGTGTTGTTTGCTAATGGAAGGTGTTGAACTATTGGTGTTGGAGAGGTGATGTATTGAATTGAACATTGCGAGTTATATATAGCTAGTAAAAGGGGATAGGACAGAAATATAATATAGTCTACTGCAAAATCCTCACTTACTAAAGCCCACAAACTTTAATAAGGCTATCTGTGGGTGTTAATATCTTTTGTGAAAATCACAAACACACGCCCACACACACAACACTCAGACATGTCTGAACCTCATCCACTCAGCAAACCCTGTCCTTCATCCTCTTAAACGCTGCAAACACAGATAAAGTTCGAGTTATGAGTCGTCTAGAGTTGACTGGAGTTAAAAGTGAACATCTGTGACGGCATCGTTCGAGGAGCAACAGAATGAAAGAGGAGAGAGAGGGGGAGGGAGTAGAGAAGGCAACTGTATAATTTTGACCCTTTGAAAGTAAACAACATGCAACATGACCATGATGCAACAGCAGGAAATGGCCACCGCCGCATCATTTGAAGTGTTTTTCTACCAATCAAAGAGACAGACCCTCTCTGCTTTGCTAGAGAACACTCAATCTCTTCAATGTGTTTATCAGACACCTTGAGACAAACAAAGAAAAATTAGAAAAGAGAAGGGGGAACACTGGGGAGAAAAGGAAGGAACTGCAGTGCAAAATGCTTTTTTAAATTCAACTTTTGAATTTGCCACAAGTGGGAGGATGAGTTGTATGCACTGAGGGGCACAAATTATTTATTTTGAGTTGATTACAGTCATTAGTATAGTATAGATGGAGAGAAGGGGATGTAACCAGAGATAAATGAGTGCAAGCTGTCACCTACATTAATCAACCTGATCTCTGGAGTAGAGGCTGTGGAATGGAGGGAAGATGAAACGGCTGTGTCAAGTAGCGCTACATATTCAAACGGTATTTACTGTCAAACCAAGAATACAAACAAACAACTATTATACTGACTATGTTTGCATGGATACCGATGATCTGGCTATAGACCTTACTGTGTATAAGACTGATGATTATGATACTTACATGGGATGCTAATATAATATTCCATTCTTAAGATTGACTCACATCAACAACTTCCCCAACATGAAATTAGCTCAATGCCCAGGGCCACTGTTTCCATTTTTAATTGTTTTATTTCTCATTGCAAAAAAAGCTAAAACTTGTAGCTATTTTTCTATCATCTCAGGATCAAGCACTAAGCTGCTGGTATCTGCCGTATTGTGAATTCTCAATAACTCCAGCATTATCCTGCGATTAAGATGTATACATAGGTCATCTACATTATGTGAAAGAGTTTGAAGTACTCCACTTCTTAATTTGACCGTACTTGTTCTGAGTATGACCTTATTCAGGCTAAAGTAACCAGAAAAAACAGAAAATTAGGTTTACATTGCAGGGTTATTGTCTTAATTAGGTTATTGGAAAATTGTCCATGTAAATGCGCTTACTGCCACATTATTATATAAACCAGACCAGGACACCAGGAGAAACGTTTTCCTGATTTTATGTCACACTACAATACAATGATAATTAACTTTTATTCTAATTAATCAAAAAAGTTAAGACAATTAAAAGCTAACTGATGAGACTGAAATCACCATGAGATATTCACATGCTACAGCAGCATGAAGGACATTAAACTGGAATCCAGAACCAACTGGCAGCACAGTGGAGATCACCAAAATACACACACAGAAGACTTCAGTGAACACAAGTATCTTGCTGCTGAATCCACTGTTACCTGGGGCTTTGGTTTTAGGCATTGCTCACCTTAGAATTGACATATTTGGTTTTAAATCTATGAATCGCCTCGAGCAAGAACATTTATTTTTGCAGTGCATTTAAAAGCTCATGTGTTGGCTACTGTTAAAACAGTGTAATTACTGCACTAAAGCCTGGTGAAGCTCTGTATGGGAAATGACTGCAGCCTGTATTAGTTGGATACCTTTGATATGAGCTGTAGTTATGCAGTGAGTGGAACCCAGAAGAATGCGTTGCATGAGACTAAAACATCGCAATGTCAACCAGCCTCACTAAAGGGGAAGCTTAGCCTAAAACAAAGCCAACAAGGGATTATTTCATGGTAACGTAAGTCAAAAACAATCCTGCATCAACAAACATAACTGGTGCGTCCACTGCTAATGTCATAAGGTGGTGAGTTACAATATAAATACAGTTAATATTGAAAAAAATGCATAAAACAGGTAAAAAATTAGCTGAAACACTTAAAAATGGTAAAAGGTCTGTTTTTATATTCAGTGCTTTTCTAGTCTTGATGCTCACTCAAAGCTCTTCACAGCGCAGTTTGCCATTCATCCACTTACACACACAATCGCTAGTACAACCGTCAAGTTTGGGTTCAGTATCTTGGCCATGGACACTTTAACATGCGGAAATGGGGGACATCGGCACAAAACCACTCTCCCTTTAAGAGGACGACCCGCTGTGTCTTCTGTACCACAGCTGCCGCTTGTCGCCATTGTCTTTCATTATTGACAACAACAGCAAAGAAATAAATAGGTAAATAAATGGAAACAGTCTGGAGGCTGACACGTTTTTAGGGTTGCAGGCAGAGTGGTGCCCATTATGACATGTCAATTACGAACAGCACGGCTCTCCATGGGATTAGAGTGACAACTCAGGAGAGGAAAGTATTTTCCCTGATCACTTTCCGAGTCGGTCTTTGTGCCTCTCAGAGCTCTCTGCAAACCCCAGTCCTAGATCATCTTAGTTCATGACGTGACTACGTAACAAGACATCAGAAATCAAGTAAAGTAAAGTCCCCTATCCACATGTACATTAGACAATCTGAAGTTGTTTGGAAACATTAAGGAACTTGTGGCCTAAGGTATGTCTGATCTTCAAGGCTTTTTATTCTCTTACGTGCCTCGGATGAAATTATACTTACGTCCTGAAGTCACAGGGAGATAATAACCGTGTACATAAATATGAGTCAGTGGGCCTTAACTGCAACATTTCATTAATTGACCTTTTATATTTGCAATGAATAAACCTTTTATATTTGCAATAAAGTGCCTGCAGTGCCGACTTTTCAGCAGCATAATGCTCACATAATTTTTATTTTTATACAGTTCCCTTCAAAACGGTTGAAGCGGCAAGGCCAATTCTTTTGTTTTTGTTGTGCAAAGAAGACCTTTAAGTTTAACATCAAAAGATAAATACTACAGGATAGTAGTTAGGAATTTCAGCTTTTATTTCCTGACATAGCATCTTTTGTATGTACCCCATTTTTCTGGAAGCAGACTTGCCTCCACCTTCACTGTGCTTGACATATAAGCTTGTATGTTCGGAATCATGATCCCACTTTGGCCTATAAATCACTTTAGCCAAAGTTAGTCTTGGTCTTGTCACTCGATAAAACTTTGATCCAGAAGTTTTGTCTCTTTCTTTGCAAATCTCACTCTGTCCTCAGATTCTTCCTGCAGATGAGTGGATTTTATCCTGTGTTGTGTTTTTTATAGTTCTGTTTGCAAAGTTGTCTTTATAATGGCGGAGCGATGCCATCACTTCTGCACTGTAGAGGTTGGTACTGATGTCCCCGACTGTGGTTTCTGGGGTTTTCTTCACATTTCTCATTACGTTTCTGTCATCAACTGCTCTTGTACCTTGGCCAGACTTTTTGATGTCTGTTGCTCAGCACACAAGCACTTTTTTTTTCAGTACATCCCAAATGGTTGTATTGGCTATACCTAATGTTTGCAAAATGACTCAGTTTAAATTTTTTCTCTGCCATGGAATTGCTTGCTTTCCCCTATAGATAGCTCTCTTGAGTTTTTGTGGGTTTATCACAAACAATACATTCAGTCTTCACAGACGAAAAAAAACTAAGATAAAACCAAGACTAGATATTCACACTTATCTCATGTTCAAACATTGACTCTAAATGCAACACCTTGGCAGATCGAAACACCTGTCAGTCACAGCGCTCTTGAGCATTTGAAAAATATGAAGGTTCAAACCAAAGGTGCATAGTAGTAAGTTGTTTAACAGATACAAATGTTAATACCAGGTAATACAAGCTGAAAGAGTTGACCTAAAAGGGAGGAGTTTGCCTTATTTTTCCAATAGTTTGAGGGGAATGTACAATGCTTGACTTTGCCTTCTCCATGAATGTCCCTTGCCCTTTTTCTTTCACTCTGCTACTTACTATTACAAACATTTATAAATGTTAACATATTCCACTATTTGCAGCTATTGATAGTCTCCCTGGATAACAGCATGAGCCTGGTGCATAAAATGTAAATCAACATGGCAAAAGTGCCTAAGGGAAGGTAGTAGTGTTCAAAATTGAATGTGAGCCTAGGAGGGAGCTTGGGTATTCTATCCTTTTATTGAAAATGCACATTATAAATCTTTGCTCTAAAAACATGCCTAAAGAAATAGAGTCACTGCTCTGACCTTGTGGCAGTTTTTGTTTTGTTTTTTACCATGGGGCACTTTACATTATTCATGTCTTTGACTCAGACAGTTTGGAAAAAAAGTCCTACAGAAAACGTTTTTGTTTTTGGGACAATTACACGCATTTACATTTAATATAGAAATCATGCACCTTTTTGATTGGCCCCTGAGGGCCGTTGATACAATAACTCTTTGGTTGAATGATGTGGATTTAAGGATTAGATGCAGAAATAGTGTAAACAACTTTTCTCACTTCCTGTAGGAATGGCTTTTTGCTCTCCTTGCAAAAACACAGATGGCAACTGTGTTGTTATTGGAATAATGTCACCCTCAAATTTTTTAAAGATATTTTAAATGGCTTTTCAATAAAGACAGATGTTGTATTATATTGGATATTGTTTAGGGTTGTACAGCTAATATACACATTATATACAATATACTGTACACTGCATTAGAATGAATGTTTACCATCTAACTGCTCAGTGATAGACCAAACATTTGATGGATCTAATCTGTGGGAACATAACATAGAAATATGTGTTTCAATTAACATAATGTCACATAGCACACATGCATTGAGCTTTAAACTACAAGTTTTATTGAGCCAAGTCTGTTTTATATTCAGATTTGAATAAAAGAGCATCATTGAGATTTCAGAAAGGAAAAAAAGACTATCTGGAAAAGAAAATCAATTAATACACCTCAGAAAGTATCTAATGAAAGATCAAACATTAAATGCTTTTGGAAGTTTCTGCACTACATTGTGAGATATATCTGTGTGAAAATAGATATGATGGTCAAGGAACAGAGCGGATAGTGTATGAAAAATTATGGACCTGATGGACGATGAATTTGATTACTAAGCTGCTTTATTAAAATACAATAATGGGATGTCTAAACCTTTTTATAATAAATGGAATCTTAACCTATTCCAAACATTCTTTATTGATTATCCCCTGCAAAACTAGAGGCAAGAATAGTGGTCCCACGCTTGAAGTAGCCTAGTATATATAGCTGTCATTTAATTATTTTATCCAGCCACCAGCGTGCAGTATGAATTGCTCACTGGTGTAGAAGAATGACTTCATATGGACCATTAAATCCATTGCTTCGGGCAACACATACTCATACATGTGAACAAATGATGGAAACAATATTTGCCGTCTTGCAGCCAAAACAGTATGCAGACAATTAGCCTTTGTCCAATTAAAGTGCAATCATAAAGATAAATGACAACAATGGCAGTAAATCTGGGCCTTTATTGAGTCCTTCATGGCCCCCTAAGTGTATTCCAGTTTGTTAATGCTCAGCTCTATGTATTTTTAATTGCCTCATTAAAACCACTGATTTGATCATAGAGCAGCAGCATAAAATAAGGAGGACTTGCTGTCTGAACTTTGCTGATTGGATGAGGCGGGAGACGCAGAGAATCAGACTACTAAGTATCTCTGTGTTTTTCAGCCAAATCGAGCCAGAAAGATCTCACAATGGATGGAAATGTGATCAGTGCAAAATGTGATTGTTATGTACATCATTTGTTTCTCAGAGGGGGATTTGCACAGATGAAGATTCATAATTGGACTGTGTGTAATGGAACAATTGAATTGTATGCAAGGCTTTGCAAGTACGCACTATGCACGCTAATCACCAGAAACTGCTTTAGCCAACATTCAACTCTTCAACTGCTACAACGATGCCATGCTTCCGAGAATAGGCGAGGATATGACGAAATTCTCATATTTCTACGGCAACAACAACACATTTCCACAGGTAAAAAGTCTTGAATACAACAACCACAGACAGGTTTTAACTTTTTGGAAAATTCACCTGACCAATCCTGAACAATCTATACTCATTATTGCCTTCGCCTTTCTGTCCCTTAACTTTGCTGCTCTGATAATCCACTTTTTGAGCTTCATCAGCTGAACGCCAGAGAAACGAAGTGAGTGATTCCGCTTGGATAAAAGGGAAACGCAATTAGTGTGAGAAGATAAAGATAATGAAGTGATAAATGTAAGCCCAACTTTAGGAAAAGGTAACAAGGTTAGCGAGGAATTTATTGGTTTAATAAGAGATGAGGTCCATGCATGATTAAAAAAAGGGGGAGGGAAAGGTAAAAATGACAACAGAATAGAGAAAGACAGGATGAGGAAGAGGGGGCAAGGAGGAAAGAGGAGGAAGAGGGCAAGTAAAAGACAAAGTTAAATGTGTGTTGAATGATGAAGAAAGTTTTGAGAGTTGAAAGTCACTTTTAAAGTTAGGAGGGGCGTTTTAATGGCAGGTGTGAATGTTCCTCTAACTATCCAAAGCACAGTGACACACACACTTACATGCACACAAACAAACACATGCACACTTACTCACCAAATGTATTGGGCGGGGGAAGCTACACTTTCTGCTCCCATAAAGTAACACACACACACACTCACACAGGTAATCAGTGCTATAAATACCTCACCTGCTTGGGGAGAAAGAGCTGTCATTATCAGCACCGTGCACTTAGAAAAATGAAAAGTCGATGAGAGAACCAGAACATAAACACACACTCAAACACTGTAATGACTGTCAGCTTTGCCGAGAGACAGACACAGTGGTAAACAGATGGGTAAATGGAGAATAGAGCAGTTAACAATGATTGAGATGGACACTTTAAGCAGCTGTCAATGCAATACTCTTGTGCTAGTCTGAGTACAGTTTAACTTATGTTAAGATAATACTTGTATTAGCAACCCACCTAAATTGGGTTCCTAATACACAGTATTTGCTGCTTTTACCTTCAGTGTAGAGAGAAAAATACAGTAACAAAATTAAAGTATTTTTACGCTGGGACATTTTGCATGTATAAGAAATAATGAAAATGCATTTTCTATTCAGTTTAATAAAAATAATAATCCAGAAAACACTTTTTTGTGCATCAATGCTCTCATTTTAATTGTTGTTTATAGTTCTGAGGTAATTGTTACCTGGTGATTTCCAAGATTATTTTCAAGGCCAAGACACATTGGCACGATAGAAAAAGGATAGAGGGATGAAAGAAGAGAATTCTACTTACTCCAAAGTTATTTCTTATATTCTTATAGTGTTTCACAGTTTTTATCTTTTTTTATTTCCAATCCCCAAAAACCTAGGAAACACAACCTTACATGATGATAAGGTGGGTGAAAGGGTAGGGCTTCAAAACTCCAAGTTCACACATCATCTTTATGGTCGGCCATT
Source organism: Limanda limanda (assembly GCF_963576545.1). Classification (NCBI taxonomy): domain Eukaryota; kingdom Metazoa; phylum Chordata; class Actinopteri; order Pleuronectiformes; family Pleuronectidae; genus Limanda; species Limanda limanda. The sequence continues at coordinate 20,855,934 of NC_083637.1, read as the reverse complement.
CAGAAGACAAAGATGACAGGTTCTCCCTCGCATTAACGAGCCGACAGCAATGGAAAGGATGGTGAGGAGGAGATGTGATGGAGGGATGGCAGAAGCAGAGGGGGAGAGAGAAATCAAACTGAGATGAGAAGCCCAAGGCCAGCGCATGTACTCAGACCCACCCACCAGACAGAAGAGTGTTGATGTGTGTGTCGGTGTGTGTTTCTAAGGCTACATCCGTAGAACTATGTTTAAGGTTAAAAACAAATCACTGATCTGCAGTTCGGTACTTTTCCGAGCACCTAAAACGGAGACGCTTAGACTTACTCTGTGGCTGCGTTGAAAGGGAGATGTTTGTAAACAGCAACACAGTCTCCCACATTCGCCTCTTGATTGACTCTCATCACTCACTACTCGACTAGCAATGGTGAAGGCAAACCGTTGTCAATACTTACAATCAGTCACAGTTCCACCTCATTGTCAGTCCAAGAGAAGAACTCCCTCCTCAATATTGTTGTTTGTCAATCGTAAGCAACCAGCACGCAAATGCCCAGTGTCACGCAATTTGCATTTTCAGGTTTGTTAGTTAGTATAGAAGGAAAATACTCTGGAGCTGTAATACCTGTGTGAACAGAGGTAGTTCTCTTATTGAATAACATTTTGTGTATTATTACCATGGATATAGTCTGTCTGTGTGGCAAGGTGTCCTTTTGTATGATCCACAGACCGGCCAGGTTACAATGTTGAAAGTATCAAAGCATTAAAAATTCATAAATCATGAGTTACCTCTAGATGCTGAGGTGTAGATAAGGAAATCATGGTGCTAGCAAAAAGGGCCAAGGTTCCCTGTGAGCTGATATTATAGCGACCTATGTCTGGTAATTTAAATTGATCAATTATCCTGACATCACAACAAAAGAAAATGCAATGCCTTCACAGCAGAAGCAGTGATTTAACCTGAACACTGCGGTCTGTCTCACCTTCTTCCATAATTTCTCTGCCCACCAAATTAGCATGCGATAGATACAGAGGTGTCATTACACTATCCTGGTATTCTAGTAATGTACTACTCTAACCGTTTGTGGCCATTTCACCTTTCCATTCCACTGACCGTGACGCCCCTGTACCTCTTGTACAAGCTGCAGCGAGCTGTTCCTCTGGCCTGTTTCAGTGTTGAATACTAATAAGGGGCTTACTGAGGTGGAACCTTCCTGCCAAGCATCTGGTGAGAAGTAATAACTGTCTAACTTTCTGGATTTTTGAATATCGCAAGGAACTAAAGAGAGAGGAGTGCGTCATTTTGTGCGTGTGTGTGTGTGTGTGTGTGTGTTAAATGTGTAGCTGAGTCAGCACAGAGGTAACAGGAGGCACCTGCAGGAGGAGACCAAGGGATTTCTGAAACCCAATATAAGAAGCTCCCCGGGGGATTCATTCTGTCCCATTCCATCCCATCAGCCAGCCGTTGAGGTCTTAAGTGTGTGAATGTGTGTCTCCGTATGTGTGTGTGTGTGTGTGTGTGTGTCACAAAGAAGTTATTGATGGAACTCCTACTGGCTTGTCAAGTTTCCCCATGTCTGGGGAATCTTAGCAAAAAGTTGTGGCTGCAGCGTAGGTGTGTGTAAATGTGAGTGTGTGACAAAGATAGCATCAGCAAGATAATCAAGCATTTCTGTGGAAGTACAGTGACTCCTACACGCCTCTGTGTGTCTAACTGTATGGGTTAGAACACATTTTCTTTCCCCTCTTGCCATCCTGCAGTAGCCCCTGACTAAGCTGGCTGCAGTCGGCTCTCTGGCAATCAAGTTATTAAACAGACTGAATCCGCTGACTCCAAGATAGGCAGGGCAGACAGACACTCACTCAGACACACATATGCATTAAGGTGCTTTTTCTTCATGAGAAAAGCAGCTTTTGGGAGTTTTAACAGCAGGAGGTGAGCTGTCAGGGATTTCAAACCGTCAAAGGGTTGGAGAGGAAAATATAGTGTGTGCATAGAAAGACACTGGAATTGCCTGGCCAGCCTCCAGGAGATGAACGTCTATATGCTGCATTCACGTCAAACCAGCAGCGGAGATGAGCCTCCTGCCTGAAAACACCATTCACCTCACCTGTCATCTGTAAACGCTACTCAGCAATGATCTTCTAAATGTGCAACTTCCTGAATTCTGACATCAACATTGACTGTATGAAGTCAAGTCCACAGTATAATACTGTCATTTCTAGAAAACTCTTTTGCAAGTTTTATGACAAAAGCCCATGAGGATCAATTCAAGCATGTTTTCCATATGTAATAACTAGATTTGCTCCATCATGGTAGTATGCCTACGCCAGCTGGTCAGTAGTTTACATCCATGTCCGTCCAGACACGTATAGTGAAGAGTCTGTTAAGTGTTTTTTGTCTTAATAAGGAAAAACAATGTTGACTTATGTAGAAAAGCATTTGTAAAGGCCACAGTGACCTTTAATTTGAGGAGAATTAGTTTACTTGATTAAATTTCCGGATGGCTAACACTATGACCTCATTGTGACATAAGAGAGCTTTGGGTTTTCACTTAGTGTTCCATCTCTTCACAAATGATCGCAGGCTTTTTATAGTGGAGACCTTTGGCGACCTAAATTATGCAATGGCAAGAATACAAAATATAAAAAATATTAAAGTTCACAACCATGTTTCATCCAACCTGCTTTGTCACCTCTATCAAAACCACCTTCTCTCTTCAAATCGGGTCACTGAAAGGCACCTACTCCACTAATCCACTCCAAGTACAAACAGTACATCCTCAGTTTGTCGGTTATAACGACACTAAGCCTCTTATTTTCTAATAATGTCATTTAAGTCCAAATCCTTAATTGCCCTATAACTGAGCATGGTGTTTGTGTTTTAAAGCTTTGTGAAACATTGCGTACATTGTGGATGTAGTTCTGTCAGGTCCCTTATTTTTACCTTCTGCCTGAGTTTTCAGAAATTGTCTGAGGAAAATTACACCAGCGAACATAATAACGTCTCCACTTTCACTTCACCCACTGAGTTAGAGCTGATCACTCTTTCCATTTTGCCATATTATACTGGTTCACTTGTATGTAATTCAAAGAGGCTACATTCTGAGTGACATATTATAGTTTGGTTGCTCTTGACTGAGGCCTTTTGCCTCTACTCATACATCTCTGTCTCAATGAGGCTGCAGTTGATCACAGGTCTCCTTTACCACGCTGTTGTCCAAGGTTCAGTGCTGTCATTGCTGCAGTCATTCAAGAACCCTATGTGCAATTGTATGAATATTAATATTAAGTCGTAAACAATGCAGAATTCTCCATTGGGGTCTGTTGTACTTCATGGTTCCATTTTAGGTCTTGTTCTGTTCCTCACTAGAGCATTTATATGCACATTTTTACCGTTTTTTTCTGATAACCTGCATTATCCAGTTTCTCTTCATATCAACAAACTGAGTTTACTGAACTTGTTGATGAATTGGTGTTCATTGTTAAATAGTAAACTTGACTTTTCCGGTCCTAATTATCACACAAAGTTCTTAACACAACAGGTATAATTCCCCCATTCCTCTGACATGCAAAGGGTCAATGATTAAAGATTAAGTATCTACTATTTCTGGGGGTTTTAACATGAGTAAAACTGTGTACTAAGAATACCACAAGAGTATTGCATTGAACGCTGTTTAATGTGTGCATTTCAATTATTGTTATGTGTTTATGTTCCATTTACCCATCTGTTTACCACTGTGTCTGACTCTTGACAAAGCTGACAGTCCTTACACTCTCCCTCCTGCTAGCAGCCCTAAAGCTTTGAAAACTTTAAGTTCTCCTATCTGATATAAGAAAAAAAAAGCTGAAACTTTCTTCCTTAACACTGATAAAACTGAGATGCCATTATAATTAGACTTTGATTGAAGTACGTTCTTCAGGGACTCTACAGTTTTTAAATCATGTGATAATCATCTCAACAATCACGACGGATTTTCACCTCTACACTGTTACCGAAGGCCAACCATTACCTTCTCAATGACTTTAGTTATTTTTCACAATCACATTGTTTGGATGAAGACAGTAAGAGGAAGAGAGTTCAACAGATCTGATTCATTCACAAAAATATACTGCACACCAAGCATTACTTATGAATAAGACTTTACCTTAACCTTTCTGTGGGTTTTGAACAGAACAAGTCATATCCTCTAAGTCATGTGCCCCTCTCAGTATTGTCACTGAGCCACCACTAATCCAATAACAGCTTGGAGAAATGGGTTAGTTTAGCCAACGGCACGGCTGTCAGCCTCACTGAGACACACTAATGGAAACAGATAGCATATAGTTTGGTAAACAGACGCAGGTAAAATGAATCCGTGCATTCAAGCACAAGCAAAGCAATATAAAGCTGACTGTCTTATACAAATGATCTGGTTTGGGGGTTGCTCCAGCAGAAGCTGTTTACCACCAATGTGGTACGTGTGTGTGTGTGTGTGTGTGTGTGTGTGTGTGTGTGTGTGTGTGTGTGTGTGTGTGTGTGTGTGTGTGTGTGTGTGTGTGTGTGTGTGTGTGTGTGTGTGTGTGTGTGTGTGTGTCTTACCCACGATTAGCTGACCAGTCAGTTGTCCCTGATCGTTTCTAGCGTTGACGGTCACATTTCTGTCTGACTGAAGGACCAACGGACTGTCCTAAAGAGAGAGGAGGGAGGAGAAAGATGATTAATACAACAGCCAATTGTGTCGAATATTCTCATACACTCATTTAAAATATCTGCGTATACTTCTACACCACTGGTTTCCATATTCACACATGTGTTGTTTGACTTTTATCTCTCCCCTGGAACTCCTGCCCTCACCCATCTGAGCACCAATCAGTGTTGCATTAACCTGTATAACCAATACTGCCTTAGCCTGCATCAACCTTCACACTTGACTCCCTCTCTTCCGCTAGTCTGATATACTCTGCATCTAATTTGCATGATCTATTCAAAAGCAGCATCCTGTCTGTGAGTGTTCCCTTGTTTTCATTTTTTTTCTGTCTGCATCCATACGTCTGCAAAAGAGCCAATTATTTTCAGCCTAAATGAGCCAAATGCAACATGACCCTGACATCTGCTCTCATGTTTGACGTCTGATTGAGATGAACGCCGGCCACATTAGTTTACATTCAGTGGATGTGCGTTGCAATGAACACAACCCCCCCTGTCCTCCATTTTCATTAAGTTCCAAACTCAATCTAACGTGTCACTTTCTTTCTTCCTCTCCCTGTCTTCCTCTCACCTTCATCTTCTGCTCAGTGTGCATCAGCCGGTAAAACCTCCTTTTTCACATTCTTACACTTTTCCTCCTGGTCATTTTCCCTCTTTCATTACATTGCTGCACTTACATCATGTTCTCATTCATTTTCCTCCCCTTCACTTCCCTCTCCTTCTCTCAAATTGCGTATTTGTTTTGGCGCCGTGAAATGAATAGCATACATGTGACCCAATTTCTCTGTTGATTTTCCCAAATTAATATCTTGCTGCATTCCGGGCTGAATCTCAAAATGAGAACTGTGTTAAAATTGGAAAGTCACTGTTCTGTTGAAATGGGAAAAAACATTCTCTCTCTCTCTCTCTCTCTCTCTCTCTCTCTCTCGCCATTTGTTATGGGTGGTTATTCATTGTTCTGTGGCCTGCTTATGGGAGTCGAGACCAAATTTCTAATATGTCACACCTGTCTGTGCTCTATTTAGTAGTCCAGGGTCTCCCTGGACAGTCTGATCACAAACACAGATCACTGCACAAGCGTAAGGGGAAAATGTACGTAGAAAACACACAAACAAAAAGGCGCACACAAATCATATTCAGGTGCAATTTCATACACACCCATTCCCACGTGCCCAGAGACACACTGCCCACTCAAACAGAGTCAGGTAACAAATTTGCCTAACAACACGTACACGCCGCACACAGTTTATTGTGTGTTACCTCCCTCATCTGTTTCCTAACGCTTGTATGCTGGATTAATTATTTTCAACGGGCCGTGTGATAGGCTTCACTGTATTATCTTTCCACTCTGTTTAAAGCGATGGGCGCTTTGTAAAGCATGACAGATGTAATGTGCTTTGAATCATTCCACCTCAGTGGACGGTGTGCATGAACAGGTCTGATCCCATTCACTTAGTGCAAGACTCTGACATTTAGAGGAGCGGCCGTAGATGGGAAGTCTTATTTGATTAAGCCCTCATATGCAAATACATGGAAAAAAGGCAGTAAATAATTGCTGCATATTAAACAGCTGCTAATGTCTATTTGTAAAGCAGTTGATTGAAGATAAACAATCTGACTAGTGGTGCTTGTGTGAAACATATGTGCAGGTAACGATAATGACTTAATGAGAAAATTGTTGATCCTACCTGTGGCTATCATTAATCACACTTCATGCCATAGATTACCCTGTTTTCACTAAAATAACATCATGTTTTCAAAAATGGGACGTCATCACCACAGAATGAACAGAACCTGTGTTTGGTAATGCTTGCGTTGGCACACAAATCTGCACACACACCAAAGTCTCCACAGTGAGCAGGCTCCACTCGGATATAGGAAAACAAAGATTTTTCCATGGAATTCAGTCAAATTCCCTGTTTGTTTGACTATAAATGCTGCACAAACATGATGAGCAAGGCGTTGAAATACATCTGACAATAGGTTCCCTCCATATACTGTGTAAGGACCTGATTCAGTCAGTTTTCTTTGACATTGAAGGTTCGTTTCTCTCCATGAAAGTCTTTAATTCTCTAAAGCTCTGATCTTCAGGGATATCTGCACGATGTTTGAAGGGTGGTTTGATGTTCTCTCATTTCACCGTTGGTTTGATGTGGGTCTTGATGTGCTCTCGGAGTTATGGCGAAACAGGTTTTTCTCTCTGCAGAATGATAATCGATGCATTGCTTGGATCTTAATTCATTAGGTGATGCATACATCATTCATCTGTAAAAAATGTTTAATGTTCAAACTCAAAACTCTGCTTGAAGCAAGTAAAGTTATGTTGCCTTGTATATTGCTATTTCGTAAAAAATTACATATACTACTGATCCAGACAATGAGACCACAGCTGCACTCTAACAACCACTGCCAGTGTTCCTTGCTGTGGCCAATTTACATGAGCCTCACAATAATTACAGATAAGTCCATGTCAGACCATCATCACATACAATGATTCTGCATGAGCGTGCTTAATAAATAATATTAACGGACGCTACAGCCCTTAGCATATGCAACATGTCACATATTTCTACATTAGTTAGCCTGTGTTTAATGCACAGAAGTCCATTATTCAGATCTTCAGAAATAAATATTGCTGGGCAGCCACAGGCAGAATATACAATCCTACATTTAAAACCAGAAATTAAAAAGTGACAATTTATGCTTGATGGAATAACAAGAATCAACTGCATTCAATACTATATTAACAATATAATCAAAACATTGTATTCTGAGATTAAACTAGATCAGATTAGATTAGATGAAAAGCCTAAATAGTTTGTACGATGTGCAAAGTGAAATGGTTGATCTAAATTGCCATACTGAAAAAGCAGTGTAAAAATCCGGGTTGCATTGAGCAGGTGGTGAAATGTGATGAAACAGAGCACAGTTTGGGAAAATCTTTCCTGGAGGATATTCATCAAACCTTAATTTGAACCGAATCCTGCCAGAAAAAGATCTGGCACCTTCTATTGGGGCCAGCACCTGTTTGATTAGATCTGGCATCTCCAGCGTCACAATCAAACTCTGAAGATACATTTTGGACTACAGAATATTTGATCCGTCTAATTAGTCTTTTCTTTCCCAAGTTACACCTAAATCAATTGCATATTTTGGATTCATATTACATCTGATTAAAAAGGAAAAGATACAACCCCACCATAAGTGTCTGTTTGGCAGAGCTGGATACACCACATTTCACTTTGTTCTGTTTCTTAGCCTGATTGCTTTTTGTAGTAACTTTGGTCAGTGCATACATGTGTTTTAGTGTGTAAATAATGGAGCACATCCATAATTTTTTGAGGTCAGAAAAAAAGGGCTACCACTAACAATATGGCCGACTTACTCAGATGTTACAGGGTTAGAAAATGGGTCATGACAGGTTGTGTGGGTGTCCGTAATAAAAAACCTTGACCTGTTTCCTAAGATGCGCCATTAATCATTTGTGATATTTCCTTTACATTAAATTCACTTCCCAGTTAATCTCCCTCGCCCGCTCTCTGCATTGACCCTCCGGCTTTTGTGTTTATGGTCACGCTCATAAATCTCTCCTCATCATGTGAAATGTGCACAGAGACACGAATAAATACTCCAGAGGTGGAGACATCATGCTCTCTCCTCTGAGCTGACACAACATACACCACAGCGCCATTCATTCAGTTAATAGTTTTAATTTAGCTTTGATTAGAAATACAGGCACAAAACCTCCAGCCCGAGGTAGTCATTGTAATTACTCAGGTAATAATTATCATCTGTGTGCTGGTGGATCATCACCAGAGCCTCCAGCCACCAGCACAGATAATGACAGCTCAGCCGTCTCACTGTCTGTCTCACTAACTTGGCGTCTGTCTGACTGTCTGTGGAAACAGGTCGGGGCTCAAGGTTCATAAGCGACGTGATTGTTTATTTGTGTTTAGTCATCACTCTAATAAAAGCTTTCAGGTCTCCTCTCTGTCTCTTAGGGCCTGACTCACTCACTCCATACAGTAAACGTCTCAATAGCCGTGTACTCAACCCTCATGCAAGATACATTTGGTTGATTCATTCTTTGCCATCAGCCTAATAACAGCTTTTATCTCTCCTGACTGTTTCACTGTAATTGCCCATTTCACTGGCCAGCTGTCCATCTCTTCATCTAAAAGGTTATGGACGTGAGCTTAGCAAGAAATACTTTTAGTTGTCAATCTAATAAAAAGCTTTCAGCTATCCTTTCCCTCATCGGACATGTTCTCTTCCCATCTCTCTGACTTTCCAAAAAGACACCATCTCTTTGCCAGTCCACTTGTCCGCCCACCTCTCAGTCTGACTCTAGGGTCGACTTAGATTTTTGCAGGTCAGACTGAAATCAGCATAATATGTCAGTATTTATAATTATGGGTGTATAGCTGCAGGCAGCAAAAAGTAGATTTTTAAATAAGATATAATAAACCAAAAGTCCCAACACGTTCTCTAAGGCACCCAAACACATGTTCGTTTTTGCTGCTGTTGTCAGCATAATTAAAGTGATTTGTGATTGATAAATTATTTTTACTCCACTTGGAGTTAAGTTGATATGGTAAACCTGCTTGTGTTCACATCTGCAGCAGTTATAAAACTAAGTTTGCTTTTTTCTGGCCTTTGTTAGCTCCCAGCTCCCACAGAGTTTGCTCTGTATTTTGGTCTCCACCCACTCCTTAACTGTTTTTCATCCCCTGCAAACACAAAGAGGAACAACTAATCTTTAATTTATACCTTACGTAATGCTATACTTAGATAAAGGAATCACATAGTTGTATAAACTGTCGATACTGTGATTTGGCAGAGAGACGGACATTTAAACGAGGCACTCCTTAAAGATGATCAAAAGATTATTTGAATGAATCTCAAATTAATATTGGGATCTTGTTAACTGGTACAAAGGAGTTGCTGTAAACAACGGGGAGACATCAAGACAGAGTGGGGAGAGAGTTAAAGTGTGGGGGAGCTGAGACAGGCAGGTACTTATAAGTATTACGGTCTTGACCTGCTCTAAAAGTGCCTTGATATAACTGGTATGATTTGGCACCATATAAATTAAACTGTCTTTACTCAGAAGTTGTATAATTTAAATGGTATGGACACGTGGATAGTAGTATAAATAGTCAAAGCTTAAACAGAATACCAATCAAACAGTGAGATAAAGTCTGCTGTATCCCTCTGCTCCACTTTCGACTTTAAGTCAGCTGCTTAGTATGGACTATTAAATTAGTGTGTTTGTTGTTGTGCAATGATAATTTGTTGTTTTTGGTCCCCACGGCCATATAACAAGAGGATATAAATCAGTGTTGGTCCCAAGCTTTCCTCTCAGGATGTTTCGATTTAATACGTTCAAGTGTCCTCATGTGCATTCGGGGGCCTTATCATCTATTTAGGATGTCATCAATGTCCTGTGCGAGACTTGTGTCAACAGTTTTGAGATCAGTGTAATCCATTTAAATCTGAAAGTGACAGCTGAGATGAGACTGAGCCAGACGAGTCATGTCAGATCACTGTGTGTGGCTTGTTAGAAACATTAAACACTGCTCACGGTCCTGCTTGACTGGGTCGTTGAATATCAAGTCTATTCATAGTTTCTTTCCCAAATCATCCGGAATTGATTTCTGTGGATCTGAACATTTAAATAATGCAAAGAAAACCACATTTTCAGAGCTTAAAACAAAACAATTAATATTAAACAATCAAAATGTCTAAATATTTCCTTATTTTAACTGTTACAAGTGTAAGACTTCCTCTGAGTTGTTGAAGCCTTGGAGTCCATATTGCAGGTTAAAAAAGTATGAGCTGAGGTTGCACTTGTACCTCAGGGGTCCTACAGGACTGCAATGTTAGCACAGGAGACTGCTGTGCCAAATTTCATGCACATTAAAATACTTTTTTCCGCTTGAGAGCTTCTCATCCTTTTGCCTATTTATGTGTCTCTGAAGTGTCATTTTTCATTTGTCCTTGATAAACGAGACTTAAATGTTACCTTGTATCTGGCAAAATTGTTGTGATGCCTGGTAATATATGACATAATTTTAGGTATGGTGGCACAGTGCAGTGTCGCAAGCAAGAAGGTTCTGATTTGAATCTGATTGCAAGGGCCTCTCTGTGTGGAGTTTGCATGTTCTCCCTGTGTTTGTTTAGGTTTTCTCCACTTTCACATCCAAAAACAGGGATCTTAGGTGAAATGGAGACTAGAATGCCTGTAAGTGTGAATGGCTGTTTATGCAACATGCTGGCAAATGGCCCAATGTGAGCTGGGATTGGCTCCAGCAGTCCTGTCCCCCAAAAACCTTTAAAGTATAAGTGGCATAGTGAATTGATGGATGTAAAGTCTTAGGCAGACCTAAACAAAAAGAGAGTGTAGCGCCACAGAAATACTGTCAAGTTGGAAGTGTAATGAACCACCTCAGTGGCAACTTTCCAGTGGAGAAAAGCAAGGTCAGGTTTATTAATTAAGATGAACTCCAAAAACTGCTGAGGACTGAGGCCACAGAAACGTGTAAGAGAACATCAATGCATGAGAAAAAGGACACATGACTATTTTTAAATAAATGCAGATAAATTTTCGACTAAAGGCTCTTTCATTCATAACAATAGATGTGTATATCTCTATAGATGGAGCCTTATGTCCATACTCTGCCTTAATTTTGTCCATATTTGTGGATGTCTTCAAAAATCTTATGGTTATGTATAAAACACACAGGAAATACCACAATAAATTGCCGGGGGGGCAGTGTGGCAAATAGTTCCAGAAAGAAAAAACTATAGAACACGAAGAAGAAATGTCAACAATAGTTGGTTCAGGGACTTTGCGAGTTATTGTCAGACAGAGAGTAGGTTTGAGCTATTTGCAAGTCTCCAGACTCAAAGCTACAACAATTGAAACCATTAATCCAGCTCTTCTGCCAGATGAAAAATGATGGGCTGTCTTATAGCACCTTCCAGGCAATATCTTTATGATTCATCTGAAGAGTACCTTTTTTGCGCCGTAAAATCTTGCTGGAAGCCACTATCCCCAAAGTGTAATTTTATTAATATAAAAGTATTTACAACAAAAAATAATTTAAAGAACTGCGCCATGTCAAGATTGATTGGAATCAATAATAAAAAAATTGCTGCTTTCGTTGTTATTCCTGAAAAGTTTACTGGATGGACTGTAAGGCTCCATTTTACCACCAAGTCTTATTACTCTCTCTGTATTATGAAATTGATTACTCTCACAGGGGAAAGGGTGAGAGAGAAAAAGTGGGTTGTGTGTTGGGCCTGTAGTAAAAAGAGGTTTACAGGAAAAGAGGGAGAAGTACTGGAGGAACCTGGGACCTCCCAGCTTCAGGCAGGCAGAGCGATAAATCTTGAAACAGGGGGAGTAAAGAGGGACAGCAAGGTAGAGATGCAAAACAGAGGAGGGTAAACTGGAGCATTTGTTTTAGAGATAGCCCCAACAAATAGATCTAGGCTCAGGAGCTGCTACGTCGGCCTTTTATGTTGCCTCTCCACAATAATGTATGGTGCTTAAGGGACCAGTCAACAAAAAGACACACAACTCCAGAAAATATATCCCTACTATAATTTTTACCTTCCAACCCGAGGCCTTAGAGATATAATACATCTGAAGGAGTTTTACATAACAGTTCAGATTACAGCAGTGCAATACATTCTCAAAGAATGGAATTAAACCCAAACTCTGCAGATAGTATATGTCCTGTTGTGGCATTATTTTAATATTTTTGTGAGAGTTGTTCCTGTGGCTGAACAAAACTTGTCAGGGTAAGATAAAAGAAAATGAAAAAATACAACATGATAAAAATAAACAAATGAACGTGAAAAACCAAAACTATGTGCAGGCAACCTTCTTTGAGTCATCATTGCTCCTATACTGCCATCTCTGACTCACTGATTAATGTATGTGTGAATTTTTGTGTGTTATCAGCATACAGACCAAGTGACAGCTCTCGTATTTGTTTGTGGTTGATATCAAACCAAAATGTTGGTCCTAAAATCGTTCTTATTCTTGTGAAAACCACTTATCAAACACAACCACATGGGTGAATGAAAATAATAAACACAATATTGTAAATAATACTATCTTAAATATTCTTCCAGAGCTAAATATATTGTGCAATTCTTTATAAACATCCATCCATTTCATAAAAGCGCAGGATTATACCTTTGACAAAAGGCGAGTCCATTAGAGGGTTAAAGCCCAACACACTGTGGACTTTTCTTTTTTATTGGGCAGCTCTGCACTGAGACAAAACCACAGGGACATGAGGGCAAACATGCAAACTTCACACAAAATGTGTTGACGAGCACATTCAAACATCAGCATTTTTTGAGGCAATGAATCCATGCAATTCAACCACCTTCTACACAAACATAAATACACAGTCAGAAGCTTTCATTTTTTCGGTCCAATGCTTGTTAAATGGCTTATCATCCAAACCTGCTTCTATATGCATATATTTCACTGAAGGATACAATGTATTTTTGTGTGCATTGCCATCTATGCACACAAAGAAGAAACCCATTCCACTGTATAAAGTAATTCCATAAATATCATGTAGATATGGCTGCAGTATCTGTTGTAGGCCAAGAGAAATCAATCGTGTTGTTATGGCAATGAAGCAGGGATTCATGTGTATTGTTTAGTGTTGTGCTTTGAGAATACACAAAAAAAATAAGCTATAGTATGTGTTTAGATCCTTGGTTAATATCAAGCCAATAAACCAGTCCTTAACTTTATCCTAAAAAAATTTATTTTGTTTTATGCTATTGAAAACAACTTTCAATTAAACACAACAATGGGAATAATGAAAGACAAAAAGATAAATATCTTAAATTTTGTGACAATAAAAAAAAGGAGATACAAATTATATAAGCAGAGCCGAGCAGATAATAATGCATATCCATACAAGCCCACTCACATTCAGTTGACAGTTTTTTAATGGGCAAATCTGCACTCTGAAGAAACCCACGCATTCACGAGGGCTAACATGCAAACGTCACACAGTAAGCATCATGCTGACAAGTACGTTCAAACCTGGAGCACATACTATATAAGGCTCATATATACTAACAGAAAAAACTCGATTATCAAGCTTAAATGCATACAAGAACAAATCCAGCAATAAAAAGTGGCATCAAATGTGAGTCAGTATGCACAGTATAAAGTCACGCCATGAATGTCATGTAGATGCATCTGCTATATCTGTTTTAAACTCACACAGAGGCCAAGTGAAATCGATCGTGTTGTTATAGCAATGAACCAGTGAGATGCTGAATGATGCTGAATATATGAAATCCATCAGAACTAAACCATCATGATTCATGCAGGCATACACACGATACTACACATACACCGGTTTGCAGAAGACAGGTACTCACAACCAAGGTCATTATACAGCAATATCACAAAATATATATATCAATAAACTTGGACAGTTAGAAACAAAAATCACATTCAAGGACAAACATACACACAGCGAAACGTAATCAGCTTGGACATATGTCCGTGGTTACATCATGGTCATACTTGTCGCTAATGAAGCATATTTTGCCTCAAGTTCTGTATCCTGTGGCATGGTTAAATAGAGGAGAAGAGACGAGATAAGTGGGAAGGATGGAGGCGGAGAGGAGAGCAGAGCAGATAAAGTTGCAGTGCCGCATTTGCCATGAAATATTCCCCAGTGGTGCAAATACTTGAAGTGAAAGAGGAATAAGTTAACTCTGGAGAAGTTTGTGCATCTATAGGAGAGATAGTGTGTGTGTGTGTGTGTGTGTGTGTGTGCCGATTGTCTAAGACAATATGTGTATACGCAGTGTGTGTGGATTACAAATGTGACAAGATTTAACCTTCACCTTTTTTGTCTAAATGCGTATATAGTTGTTTGTGTGTGTGTGTATTTATGCTTACCCATGCAGACATGTCTTGCGGCTTATAGATTATTGATCAGTCAGTTTCCAAGAACTGTAGTGGGTAAGGCGCACACAGACACACACAGACACACACGCTAACTTTCCATCTCCTGAATACTTTTCATTGAACTTAACTTAAGGCAACTTCTTTCGTAATGTGTTTTTCTTTGTTTCTCGTTCACTCATAACTCAAACATGACTGGTGCTGCATCGCCCTGGCTTTGAGACTGATACTGGAGATTCATGGATTCCAATTTATTCAATATCTGATTCTGTATATGATTTTTTTTTTAGCTCTGGTACTCTTCTTTCTTCCTGTAGTTTCTTTGATGTTTCTGTTTCAATCCAATTCCCTATGGCATCATAACAGACCCCTGTTCATTTGTGCTGAACCCATGGGTATATGAGTGCTTGTGTATGTATGTGTTTGACTCTCTTTTTCTTAAATGTCTACACAGACTCTTCTCTTTAACTTTGTCACCCCTACAAAGTCAGAGCAACCCAATCCCTCAAAGCAAGGCAGACCAAGTAGCTAACGTGCCTAGCATAAATAAATAACATTTAATGACTGCTATATAGCTAGAGCATAAATGCTGCAGGTCCTAATCTGGCTGGGAATCTATATCTTAGTTATCATTACTTGTGCAAACATGACAAACAAAATGTTTTGTCTTACAGCTAACCAGCGAAGTTGCAGATATTCCAGACTTATATATGTAATGGAGACTTTGAAGAGATGCAGATGACGTCCTTCAGGACATAATGATGTCAAATCAAAATTGGCCTTTAACCTCTGGAATATAACATATCATTACTTCATCATTTCATGCAATTAGATTTGTGTAAATCGTGTAAATGTTCCTTATTCATTAACATACTATTTATTGTTGATCTTCAACCATCAAATTATAATCAGTTTATCCTGAGTCCAAGTGAACGTTACCCAATAGAAGTAACTCCATCAAGGGCTTCCTGAGATTCCGCGTTCATTAGAACATGACAGAAAAGCTGCAGTCAAAGCAAGAATAAAAAATAAAGAAAAAAATAAGGGCAAATAAAGCAAACGGAGAATTTTTGTACGACATGCTGAGCACCTAAACACATCTCTCTCTCTCTCCTATTGACCCAAAGTGCAGTGTTCGAAGGCATCAAATGTGCGAATGTTTTAAATATATCACACATTCACCGGGGACTTGAGACCGATGGGAAATCATATCTTCCATAAATTGAATTCTACAGGATAACACATGTGCATATTTTCTGTGTGAGGGACTGGAAAGACTGATAATTATTTAGTGAATTCTTAAGGATTTGTGCAGTGTGACAATTAGCACTTTTATGGCAAAAAAAGTAAGTAAACTAAACTTCTTTAGCCATACAAAATCAATCAAATCCTATCCATTTTTGCATGAACATGCATACACCCACACACTCATCTTTTGTTCCTCAACCATGTCTCTAACATTCTTTAGTGGGACAACCTTTGTGTCTGCATTTGGTTCAAGGCTTTAATCAAAGCTCCTCTGGGGTTTTTTGGCTAATTTTCTCGCAGTTCAGTATGTCTTGTGCTTTGTTATTGCTGTGATAGGGATTTTCAGAATTTGGCCTCTCTGCAGAGCTCTCAGCCATGTGATGAAATCCCCAGTTGAGTAGCTGCCTCCATAATTACTGGGAATGGTTTACAAGGGCTGGACATGACAGAGATGAAGTGGATTGTCTTGATGGTGAAAAATTGCATGTAATGGGACATGGAAATGGTTAATTAAGATGAGAGGAGAGTATGACAGCAACAATTGGGAATTGGTCAGAGAGATACAACATGATGAAGATAAAAAAGGCAGAAAATAGTTCAAACCCATGGAGCTAAATAAAGCTTTTCAATGTTATGATTTTCTGCATATGAAGAATTTATATTGCACAAGAGTTTATGAAGACAAATATATTTACAAAAAAAACACGAAATAGCTGAATAAAACTACTAACTCAAACAAATATCCTGTATGCTTCTGTAAGGAGTGTGCATAGCTGGTCCTTTCTGCTGAGCTGCCCCTTGTGGCCAGTGTTGAAAGACCTCCTGAGATGTGAACGTAGGATTAAAATCTAAGACTTCCTCATCGGTAGGTGCTGAAGGCAAAGACCCATTATACTAATGACTGAACAGGAGTCAACAGGGAAGTACAGGTTAGGAACCATACGACATGGATGTTGAGAAATAATAAGGAGGTTTTTTTAGATATAATACAGTATTTCTACACAAATTAAACAGTTACCACGGTTGAGACAAGGATAGGACAGGACACAAGAATAAAGAACAGAATAATCTTTGATCTTCCTCTCCTGTCATTTTTCTTTTACTTTTCCTTGAACTCTCTTTCAACTGTCTTATCTTCAATTAATTTTCAACTCTCAGTTGTCCAGGAAACCAAAGACCCCCTGCTTACTTACAATTCTTGTTTTATCTCACTTTGATCTCCATCCAGCGCTTAGTCCTTAATCTTGATTCCCTCTGCTGTGTTCCTCACTTTCTACTCCATTACCTCTACGCATCCGTGCTCCCTCTTAGAGACCCACGCAGGGCTGGTGTTATTTATTCAGGGTCCTTTTACAATCCAGCCATTTTGTACAGTATGCTATCAGGTAACTCAATAGTACCAAAGCAATCATCTGGCATATGTAATAAAGGTGTCATAATTTAAGGTTTAAACTTGGGGACCCCTTAAGTAATTTTTGAAATTTAACCTTTCAGCTACCAACAATTCCAACTAATTTATTGCCAATAATAAATTTATTGTTTTCCCACTGAGATTAGCTGAACTGTGTGCTGTCTACAGATTCACAGTCTTGTCTTTCCTTTTCCAATTTATCATCCCCCCTTTTTTTCTCTCAGAACGGCACATTGGTTTAGGTTCATGATCATCCTCCTGCAGACTTCTGCAGTGTTTACTTTGTCTTTCTTCATGTCTTGGCATTGTATGTTGTTAATGACAAACGGCAGCACCTGCTCTCAGCAGCCCTCTTCTCTTCCTGAATGATAATAATCACTTTGCCTCTTGTGTATGTTCATCCCCTACCCATAATTATGTGGTGTAGAGCTGGGTTTGTGCTCTAGGGTTTTATAAAGCTGGCAGGAAATGGCTAGCACATTTGTACTGGAGCCTACCAGTTAATATCTAAACCAACCAAGGGGGAAGTTGTATTGAATATCCATTTGCTCATTAAGTGACACTCCATCTCTCGATCAACAGTTTTACGGGGGTATATTTAGTCATGCGAATACAGGTTTTAAGTTAGGTCTAGCATTTGAAAGGATCAATGAGCAATGCGACTGCTTTCAACTTAGGCAGGGGTCTCTAGGCTGGAAGACTGGATTTCTGGATGGAAGCTCCCCGTTGTTTTGGCATAATAATTGGCTTTTCTTTTCGACAGTTGTACCATGTTCCAATGACTTAAGGGAGAAGAAGATCTTCAGTTAGCACCTTAGCTGTGCCACACTGACATTTGAGTACAGGGATCTCTCAGTGGCAGATCTATTACTACATCATTGTGCTGGTCCCAAGAGAACGGGGAGCTCTATGACAAGGCAAACTAAATCCACCATGATTTTACCAGGAAGAACATAATGGTGAAAGCATGTCCTAGTACTCCCTCCTTTTGCAGCTTTAGAAAGTGCTTCAAAGCAAAAATGGGGCTTTACCTCAGCAGCTGTGAATCTACAATCTGCCAAAACATGAGCTATTTTCTCTACAATTAAATATATAACCAAGAATTAAATTTAACATTGTTACGTGTGTGGTTGTTTTCCTGTGTCTCCCCTCTCATTCTCTGCAGGTCTCACACCATTGGCTGTTCCTCCACCATCGTCCAACCCCCTGTCCAATCTGGGAGCTGTCTGTTGGCCAATTAGTGTCGTCAGGCCTTGATAACTTGCACCTGTTTTGTCTCCATGAAGAGAGGCCATTGTCTGCCTGTGTGTGGGCTGTGTGGAGCTGTTGCCTTTTGTTTGTGAGATGCCACCGGGGTTTAGGTGAATAGGTAAGACACCCTTGGGTTTACACTGCCATCACGTAGACCATACTCTGTTATCACATCAGGTTAGGAGCGGGGCCACCCTCTGTATGTATTAGCTAGGTTGTATGTGTGCACTAGTTAGTTGTCACTTTATCTTGTTTTCTTTGCTTTGGCTCCGCTTATAGTTCCCTATTCCCCTTGGCGGATCGCTGGCTAAATAAAACACACTTACTGATCCAGTTTGCTGTTGTGCCCTGTTTTGTTGTTCTCCGAGTCAGCCTAACAGTAACATGTGTTATGGTTCCCCTACTCCCCCCCTAGACGTAGCAAGCTAACATCCTGGAGCCGTAACATATTTGGGGGCTCATCCGGGATCCTCATTGTAGGACTCCACGTCGGGCTGGCTTAGAGGTGTTCGATGCAGGTGTGCACATAGTGTAGCTGGTTTGTGTGTATAAGATAGGCAGTAGTTGTTTTTGTAGGGCTCGTTATGGAGGCTTTTGATTTGGGTGTCTTTTTGGCTGATCCGTCTATGGATCGAATTGACAGATGCCGGAAGGCTGATTTATATGCCATAGCGGCTCATTTTGAGTTTCCAGTTCAGGGGACCCTGCTCAAAGCGAGACTTAAGGAGTGTGTCGTGGATATGCTGGTGGGCAAGGAGGTGCTTGGTGTGAATGCGGCTTCTCCTTGTAGTGATGATAGGGAGGACATGCAGGCTGGGGCAGAGGCTAAGCCACCCGCTACCTTACCACGCTTTAATCCGTTGTCACCTACTTTATTAATGTCGTCTCAGGACGCCCGTCTGAAAGTAAGGTTGGCCCGCTTGCAAATGGAGGCTGAGCGTGGAGAGAGGCAAGCTGAGCGTGAGCACCATCTGGAGATCCGACGGATTGAGGCAGAGAAGGAGGTGAAACTACGGAGGTTGGAATTGGAGGCTGCAAGTGCAGCACGTTCACCCCAAACCACCCTCTCTTCTCCACTAGCTAGCTCATTTTGCACATTGGATGTGACTAAACAAATGGCGTTGGTTCCGCAGTTCCGGGAATCGGAAATCGATTCTTATTTTGGTGTGTTTGAACGCATCGCAGTTTCTATGCAGTGGCCTAAAGAGGTGTGGCCCCTCTTGCTTCAGTGTAAACTAACTGGTAAAGCTCAGGAGGTGTTGGCGTCCATTTCATTGGCGGACAGTCTAGATTACGAAATTGTTAAAACCACTGTTCTTCGTGCGTATGAGTTAGTACCTGAGGCATATAGACAAAAATTTAGGAGTTGCAAAAAGTCTCCTGATCGTACTTTCATGGAGTTTGCTCGAGAGAAGGCCACCTTGTTTGATCGGTGGTGCACCGCCACTAAAACTACAGATTTTTCCTCTCTTCGAGAATTAGTCCTGCTGGAGGAATTCAAGAATAGTGTATCAGAAGGTATAGTAACATACTTGAATGAGCAAAAAGTGGTGTCAATGTCCCAGGCAGCTGTATTAGCGGACGAGTTTGTACTCACCCACAAGCCCGCTCATTCGTTCTCTACCTCTCCAACCACTCAGTTTCGCAGGTCAGTTTCGCTACCTTTACGTTCTAGGGAGGAACGGGAGTGTTATTATTGTCATGAATTTGGCCATTTAATTGCTGACTGTCAGCTTCGTATGAGAAATCATCCACCGCCCGTTCAACAACAAAAGGGGGTTGGGTTGATAAGTACAGTTTCTCGCTCTGTGGCAGTTATGCCGAATGTGTGCATTTCTGACCTTCCTGACCCCAGCTACAAACCATTCATTTTGAGTGGTCTTGTGTCACTGACCGGTGATCCAAAGGAACAGCAAAAGGTTCAGATTCTCCGTGACACTGGGGCGGCCCAGTCGTTTATCCTCTCTGATGCAGTGCCATTGTCAGGTGATTCATTCTGTGGTTCCAGTGTTTTGGTTCAGGGCATAGAGATGGGATTTGTGCCAGTCCCCTTGCACCTGATACATTTAAAATGTGATTTAGTCAGTGGAATTTTCAAAGTCGGGGTATGTCATAACCTGCCGGTAAAAGGCGTTCAGTTTATCATGGGCAATGATATTGCTGGAGGCAGAGTGCTGCCTATGTTGGAGGTATTGGACTGTCCCGAAGCTAACGCTGAGGATGAGTTAGCCGAGAGATTCCCTGGGATTTTTCCGGTGGGGGCTGTTACACGGGCGCAGTCCCGACCATTGAGTAATGTGGTTGACCTGTCTGACTCCTTTCTTGTCCCAGTGGGGGACGTAAATGAGGTTACTGGTTCTACCTCTGTGCCCCCTCCACAGCCGGATAAGAACAGTGCCGTTGAGAGTGCTGGCCTTAGTCTCGACCCATTGCCTCTACCGATAACTCGTGATAAGCTGGTTGCTATGCAAAAGATAGATTCTACACTGGAGCAGTGTTATGGGAAGGCTGTTACTCCGGGTGGGGATATCGACGGTAAGGTGGGTTACTTCCTAGATAATGCTCTTCTCATGCGTAAGTGGACTTCATCTCTTGATTCAGAACGTGACTGGAGTGTGATCTATCAGATTGTAGTGCCTGTTGCATATCGACAGGATATTCTATCACTTGCTCATAGTCACGTATGGTCTGGTCATTTAGGTATCACGAAAACCTATGACAGGATTCTAAGGCACTTCTTTTGGCCTGGACTGAAACGTGATGTAGCTGCATTCTGTCGTACTTGTCATACCTGTCAGGTCACAGGAAAACCAAACCAGGTTATTCCACCCGCTCCTCTCTGTCCGATACCCGCGTTAGGTGAGCCTTTTGAGCACGTGTTAGTTGATTGTGTTGGCCCATTGCCTAAGTCTAAGACTGGTAACCAGTTTTTATTGACGATTATGTGTGTTGCTACACGGTATCCTGAGGCTATTCCCCTTCGGAAAATCACTGCTCAGGCAGTGGTCAAGGCTTTGGTTAAGTTTTTCTCGACGTTTGGGCTCCCGAAAGTGGTGCAAACTGATCAAGGAAGTAATTTCCTTTCTAACCTTTTTGAGCAGGTGCTGACATCTTTGTCTATTACACACAGAGTTTCCAGTGCCTACCACCCTGAGTCTCAGGGTGCTCTCGAACGTTGGCACCAAACGCTTAAATCCATACTGCGAAAGTACTGTCTCGAGACCGGGAGAGACTGGGATGAGGGTGTTCCTTTTGCCTTGTTTGCGGTTCGTGAGATCGTTCAGGAGTCCTTAGGGTTTAGTCCGGCTGACCTTGTTTTTGGACATACGGTACGCGGCCCTCTCAGAGTTCTGAAAGACCAGCTTATCTCGGGTAGTGCTTCTTCTCAAAATGTGTTAACTTATGTGAGCCGGTTCCGTGAACGGTTGCACAGTGCCTGTGCCCTCGCTAGGGAAGCTCTGTCCGCCTCACAGAAGCGGATGAAGCGTCACTTTGATGAGAAGGCTGTCCCACGTTCACTGCAGACGGGTGACCAGGTTCTAGTTCTGCTTCCCATTCCCGGATCCTCCCTCTCTGCCCGTTTCTCCGGTCCTTATTGTGTGGGACGGAAGTTGAGTGACACAGATTATGTTATACAGACCCCAGATCGGAGGCGCAAGACAAGAGTTTGCCATGTTAACATGCTTAAGTTGTATCATGCAAAAGTTACTCCTCCTGAGGACTCCGTAGAAGGGTCTACGGGTCCCACAGTCAAGTCTGCCGTTCCAGCTGTATTGGTTCCAGGCTCCTACCAGGTTCCTGAGGGTGACGAGGATGGATTGGAGTTGCGGAGTGCTCCTCAACAGACCCCTCGGTTGTTGAACTCTCGGATGCTGTCATCTCTGGACTCGCATCTGGCCTATCTGGATGAGGAACGTAGGGCTGACATGGTAGCCCTAATACGTGGGTTCCCTTGTCTGTTCGGTGATGTTCCTTCCCTGACCAACGTTTTGAAGCATGATATAGATGTGGGAGGTGCAGCACCTATCAAGCAGCATCCATACCGCATTAACGCTACGAAAAGGTTGATCATGTCGCAGGAGGTGTCTTATTTAGTAGAGAATAGTCTGGCGTCTTCGAGCTCTAGTCCTTGGAGTTCACCATGCCTCTTGGTACCCAAGCCTGATGGCACGTTCCGTTTCTGTACGGATTATAGGAAGGTGAACGCAGTCACGGTTCCTGACTCGTACCCGTTGCCGCGTATTGATGATTGTGTGGACACCATTGGGTCTGCCCGGTATGTGACAAAGCTGGATCTGTTAAAGGGATATTGGCAAGTCCCACTTACTGCTCGTGCTTCGGAGATCTCCGCATTTGTCACTCCAGACAAGTTTCAGCAGTACTCAGTGATGGCGTTTGGGATGCGGAATGCACCTGCCACTTTCCAGCGCTTAGTGAATATTGTTTTAGCTGACGTCCCACACTGTGCTGCTTACCTCGATGATGTAGTTGTGTATTCGTCTGATTGGGCTGCTCATGTAGATACCTTGACAACAGTGTTCCAGCGTTTGGCGAGGGCTTCCTTGACGCTGAATTTGGCAAAATGTGAGTTTGGTAGGGCTACCGTTACTTACCTTGGTAAACAGGTTGGGGGTGGTGAGGTGCGCCCCGTGGAGGCTAAGGTGACTGCTATCACTGCCTTCCCAGTGCCCATCACCCGGCGTGAGCTGCGCCGCTTCTTGGGTATGGCTGGGTATTATCGTGGGTTCTGTAGGAATTTTTCCTCTGTTGTCGCCCCTCTGACTAGTCTGCTGAGCCCCTTGGTCCCGTTTGCGTGGTCTCCAGATTGCCAACACGCTTTTGTTTCTGTTAAGACTCTGCTATGTAGTACCCCTGTTCTGGTGGCTCCTGACTTTGAGAAGCCATTCAAGATGGAGGTAGACGCATGCAATGTAGGTGCCGGTGCCGTTCTTATCCAGGAGGATTCCAACGGGCTGGACCATCCGGTCTGCTACTTCTCACGGAAGTTCAATGAGTGCCAGACACGGTACTCTACTATTGAGCAGGAAGCTCTGGCTTTGCTGATGGCACTCCAGTTTTTTGAAGTTTATTTGGGATCGAGTTCTAGGCCAATTGTGGTCTACACGGATCACAATCCGCTGGTTTTTCTCCACCGGATGTATAATCAGAACCAGCGCCTCATGCGGTGGGCGCTGATTGTGCAGGGGTACAACCTGGTGATTCGTCACAAGAAGGGCTCCGAGAATATGTGTGCGGATGCCCTTTCTCGTGTGTGATGTTTGCTTTTATGGGTGGGGGTGTTACGTGTGTGGTTGTTTTCCTGTGTCTCCCCTCTCATTCTCTGCAGGTCTCACACCATTGGCTGTTCCTCCACCATCGTCCAACCCCCTGTCCAATCTGGGAGCTGTCTGTTGGCCAATTAGTGTCGTCAGGCCTTGATAACTTGCACCTGTTTTGTCTCCATGAAGAGAGGCCATTGTCTGCCTGTGTGTGGGCTGTGTGGAGCTGTTGCCTTTTGTTTGTGAGATGCCACCGGGGTTTAGGTGAATAGGTAAGACACCCTTGGGTTTACACTGCCATCACGTAGACCATACTCTGTTATCACATCAGGTTAGGAGCGGGGCCACCCTCTGTATGTATTAGCTAGGTTGTATGTGTGCACTAGTTAGTTGTCACTTTATCTTGTTTTCTTTGCTTTGGCTCCGCTTATAGTTCCCTATTCCCCTTGGCGGATCGCTGGCTAAATAAAACACACTTACTGATCCAGTTTGCTGTTGTGCCCTGTTTTGTTGTTCTCCGAGTCAGCCTAACAGTAACATGTGTTATGGTTCCCCTACTCCCCCCCTAGACGTAGCAAGCTAACATCCTGGAGCCGTAACAAACATGATGAAAAGTCCATCTTTAAAAAAAAATTCTTTCAATTTGTAAATGTATGTATAAAAATACGAGGTAGAGTCCCATTACTAGAAATTTTGTATAGAACGCATTATTAGGGACGCCTTTTTTACCTACTCCTGTCCCGATTCTAAAGAAGATATGGAGCGTTAAGACAATCATCCAATCTAATCCTGATCTCGAGCTCTGGGGGTGGCCGGGTGGAGGAGAAGGACTGCAGCCGCTCCAGGGATGTCCTTATTAAACATCAAGCTATACCCTATCGAACTATACATCCCAGAGTCAAGGTGAGCTGAATACACACACCCTCATCTGATAAATGTATATGCTGAAAAAAGGATATGAGTCAAAATGTCCCACGCAACTGTGGTGTACAACATTTGCACTGTGTTTGCAGGTTCAGTACATAGAATCCATATGTAAACCCGCCCCTGAGTGGCAGAGTGGGCTGTTTAATCATGAGTTGTATCATGACTTAGTCAAAGAAATTAACGTCACAGCTGCAGCTCATCCAGAATGTTGCTGTCAGGGTCCTCACTAACATTAACAGCCTTTAAATCCCTGCTCTGTCGTCCTGGGAATTAAAGGATACATTTCAAAAATCCAATTACTTTTCCAAAGAGCTGTAAAAGGTCTTGGGCCTGAATTCCTATGTTACAAGACATCCAGACCAATCAGGTCATCTGGGACAGGTTTACTCTGGTGAAGCAGCTCCTGGTTTCTATGCTCCTCACCCTGCAGAATTGGCTTCCTGAATACCTGTAGTATACTAAAAATGACTGCTCTTAATAAAAATCGCTGAGCACCTACATGCATCAACACACGTTGTGACCAGTCCATTTAAAATGGACATATCGCTTTCTGTCCTGTTGACACTTATTCATATGTCTATTATCCTTTTATCCAGCTCAGCCTCACCAGCTTTTTACTTAATAGATTTTTTTACTTCATACAACTTACTTCATTTCACTTTCCTACTTTAATCTCTAACTACTAACTTTATTAATTTATGTTGTTGTCTCTAAAATGCAATTGTGCTGTCTTCTTAATGACTTAACATTTTAAATGTGTTGAATTATTACGTGCCCACTTTGAAATATTGTCATGGTCTTATTTCATTTATTTGTATTTCCATCCAAAGCACGTGTGTCTAAATGGAAAATAATCTTACCTTGCCCAACCAACAAATCTGCACTGTGCTTTACCCAAATTATTCACCAGACATGGAGCACTTAACCATTAGGTGTTGTCCCTTCAATTTACTTCAGGCTTTCAGCTCTGCAATTATGATGTAGATTATAAATGCATGAGGATACTCATCCTGAGGCTGTTTACCACAGCACACAGACTTTGGCACTTTGCCGTGACCATGCTCAGCTCTCTGACTGTATACAAGCTGCTCAAGAGCGCAGACCACTTAACTTCAGCCATGAAAAACTGTGACAGAAAAATGGTCACAGCAATAGTGAGAGGGAAACAGAATAAGGACACAAGTGTTTGTACTTGAGTTACAGAAATACCCACTGTGCTCTCAGCTCTGCAATTTTTTGAGAGTCACAAATGAGAAACAGAGAAAAGCACAGACCACTGCATTCAGCGTCACAGAAGTCAAGTGCTGCAAGCACAACATCCGGCTGAGTGAAGGTACATGAATCAAATGGTAGAATGTGATTCAGCTTTGATTATGAGGCAGCATCAGAGGTGGTATTTGTTTATTTGAATGTTTGCCTTGGTGTGGAGCTAGTTTGCAGTTGCCATAAATTTCAACTGCGTCATTATAACTGACTCCAGCTGTTGTTCTTTGCAAAGCAAGACGTTACTCATTTTTAGTGCCACCTCTCAAGCTTACATTGACTCTTTTATGCTCACAACACAGATGTTTGAGGAATATTCCTTAAGGGAATTTCTAATTTCAGTGGAGACAAGATCGCAACTGTGAAGGTTTGCCTTTTTAGCTGAGTTAGCATAGGACGTACGACTTGCCATATGTGGACGATACATTAGAGCAGCATAGAATGAAATCTGCTTACTTTGCACTCAGATTCATGTTACTGGAGTGCCGTTGATATGTTTTTTTTGCCATGCAATTCCTTTCTCTCACTGACACACACACACACAGCCAAAGACACACACACACACACACGGAGGGACAGTACAATATGTAATTAAGGCTGAACCCCATTGTACCAATGATCTGCAGACTGGTAATTAAATCTAATCTGTGTGTGTCAGCTTAGTGTGGGAATGTGTGTCTTTGTGTGAGTGTGAGTGTGTGTTTAATGTCATAAGGCCACAGCAGTGTAATGCCACTCTCCCGTCCAGTTAATTAATTCAAATGTCCAGCCTTAATTAATTTCACACGGCGGATTGTGGCCCCTGGAAACCACCTGCATACATAATTCCTTCAGGGAGAGAGTGTGTCTAGAGATGCACTGACCATGTTGATTTGATGTAGAAGTTTGTTAGAATATGCACTGTTTATAGGCATATCAGAAAATTATATTTCCACATATTTTGTCCAATTACAGTGAACATCCACGTGTGTAAGAAAAAGACAGAACAGACTTTTAGCATTCAGAGGAGGATTTCTGGTTTTCTTTGAATGCATCTTGTCAAAAGGATGTCTGGTGTGAATGGGCTGTCAGTTGTATGTGTTGGCAGACTTTTGTG
This sequence comes from Limanda limanda, assembly GCF_963576545.1. NCBI lineage: Eukaryota > Metazoa > Chordata > Actinopteri > Pleuronectiformes > Pleuronectidae > Limanda > Limanda limanda. Next base: position 20,828,832 of record NC_083637.1, on the reverse strand, counting down.
TATAAATGTGTCTGTACTTAAGTCTGAGCTGATAAATCAATTATATTATGACACTGTATCTATTAGGGTTGAAATATTTAGAAAAACATATATTGTAATTTTCACAACATAATTTGCAATATTGTGAAAACATTTTTTCAGCTTTTTCACGTTTAATGAAGAATGCTGGAAAATCCATGGAGAAAACATGCACATCTAAACCATTCAACCTAACACAGGCATAATACAGAACCTCCTTTATATATCATTCTAGAAGTATATGGCCCGATTTCTTGAAAAATAATTATTTCACTATAAATAACTTAAGTTTCAAATTATTTGTATTACAACTAATCCTTTTTTCTTACAATTTTTAGATGATTCTTAAAGTCATTTGGCTCTGACATTTGCCTTAATGCTCTTCTGTGAAGAGTGAATGTAACAGTGGAGGACAGAATCATACCTGTTCAGAAATGAGATATACGGCCTTTGTTGTGTAGTTTTTGTTGGTGCGTTGAAAGAGTAGCAACAGCAGATTCTTTGCGGTATACCCATCGTCCAGTTACTGGAGTTGGTAATACATAAGTATACAGTCTCAGTGTTGAGCACTTATTTAAAGTAGATCAGAACACTACAGAAAGATAAGTCTCAATTACATGACAAAATATATGTTTTAGCTCAGGAGGAGGATACAGTGAGGAAGTAAAGTGGATAATGCTGAACCAATCCATGGTTAATAAGACTGAATAAATCGTGTCTTCATTTACTAATCATCATGTGTTTCGTGTTATAGGCTTGAGTTAGTGTGGTTAGCATGAATCCCTCTCATGTTCGAGCATACATTCTACATACTGAATTTGTCATGCTGATTACACTGAGCAAATGCATTAACACACTTCAAGGAATACATGGCTGAGGCTGAGGAAGGAAACAGCTCTGTTCAACTTTTCTTGCACCTAATATATGCCCTCATTTTCCCACTGATGCTATCATTGAAACTAGCTCTGGGCTGAGAGATACATTTGACTGTACAAAGCTATCCGCTCGCCTGATCATCACGCCAATTACTTCACAGACACCAGGATAGGGGGATATTTAAACATGATTATATAGGGAGAAAACCCAGCGCTGCACTCTTTGAAGCAAAGTATTGCATTATTTCTTTTTGCTTTAAATCGTGGCAGTATTTTTTATAGCTGAAGCCAGAAGAATGGGAAAAGCACAGTGGTATAGAGACATCTAAACATAGAGTGTAACTATGGGTTAATGTACTAGTCAAAAAATGACACTGTACTCAGGAAGAAATGCAGCCAACTATCAATGACCATATGTGTGTAGTTTATTAAATCAAACAATAAATGGAGGGCTGGCACACAGCTGATGGCCTTGTGCTCAATGGTAACTACTGTCCTGATGCCAGTAATGTGACATTTAAAGATGTGGACTGTTTACAGCCTGGATTACTTATGAGGAAGGGAAGTTTTTCAAAAGCATGGGTTGTTATTTTTTAGAATGAGTTTATAAAAGCAGGCACATCATCATACCTCAAATGGAGAAAAAAAGTTTTGAAATATGATGATAGCACCTTTTTTCCCCCTGCAAGGGTTTGAATAATAGACTGTGACTAACATAAAGCAAAGAACGACACAGTCATATTCAATTAATTTTGTTTCCCTTTTTGGTATTTGTAATTTATCCTGACAGCTTCTGTGGTTGTCAAAACAGCCCAGGTATAAAATATTATTCTCTGTCCAGCGTGCTCCGTAAGAAAAACTTCTACGGTAAATTGTATCTAAGACATGTCGGACAGTTTTTCTTTTGCCTTAAACTCTCAAAGGCAGACTTACAATTCGTCTTGACAGGGAAGTGTCAAGCACATTTAGATGGATTTTGGTTGAAGCAAAATCCACTTTAATGACAGCACTATCAAGTTTTTACATTTAACTTGGCACGCCATGATGTGCCCTTTTTCTCCAGTCAAGTTCTGTGATGAGCAGATTTGTTGTAGCTCTTGGATGACATGACCTCTGAGACAGCAGCTGCAGGGAGGGATGGAATGATCTTTTGGAGCAAGGGATTAATATTCTTATTCATTTTGTCTCGTTCCCTCACTCCCCTCAAGGGCCAATGTGACTTTCTTTGTCCTGACATTCGGAAAATCGCTGTTAAATGTTAATGGGGACTATTTTTAAATGGGTCGCGACCACGTCTGGCACACACGTCCACGCCGGACACTCGCACAGCGGACACATAGGAATTAGATGACGCAGACGGACAAATATGCAGACAGTCACGCACATACAACCACTCACCCACATGCTCAACTACACACCCTTCCAAGCTCGGTATTGAATTAAAAGATGAGTTCTTATTCGTAATCGCAGAAAAGAGGATAAAATATTCCCCTCACCCCACGAACCTCTACAAGCCTCCCTCAGTCCAACTGTTCTTTCTTCCTTTTTCCATTATCTTCAATTCATCCTTACTGGTGGCTCAGACATCTCATTTGATATCGCTCTCAATGTTCCGGGGGACATAGAAAGAGCTCGGACATCTTACAAGCCCTCAGCAGCATGTGTCTGCTTGATGGAGCGCTCATTTTTTGATGTCAATGCCTATTATCACCGACAGCATGTCTAAGGTACCCCTCTCTGCATACTGAAACCTGGAGATGCTCTCATATACTGAGAGCCACCCCCTAAAGGTGACAAGGTGTTTAAATCAAATACACTTCACATCTGTTGGACGTGGGGACACTGCATGTTGAGTCTTCTTCTATGGGAGAATAGTTACATATTTGAGCAATAGGACAAATACATAATAGGATATAATGAAAGGAAGCAGCAGCAGATGAATAAAAGCTGGGTGAGATTATGTAATAAGCATCAAGAGAAGCGTGATCTATATATATATGAGTAGGCTTCCAGATGTTCAAACAAAGGAGGCCTGAGATTATAATAAAAAATCTCTACGAACTATATCCCAAACCCGAACCCGAACCTAAGAGATTACATTTTGACTCGTGGACTGGGCTTTGGTCCCCATGACGTCTACTGGTACTGACCAGGTCAGTGTTTGTGCTGGAAAAGAGCTAACAACAATTAGCACAAACACACACACAACTTCAAAATGACCTTTCATTGACTTGCATTGATTTAGTGATTTAGTGGAAACTTATTGTAACCTTAAGCACAGTTACTACTTGTTTACCCCTAACCTTAACCTAAACATAAACCTATACCTAACCCCCAAAACTTGTCTTCAACTTAAAATGTATTGTTCAACATTATAGTGACTTGCTTTTTGTATCCATAGGGAAGATAGGTCCTCACGAGATGATAATACCACACACACACAGTTCCAGGTGGTAATAACTTGAATTGCATCTGAGCCACTCTACACTACAGACTGTTCATGTGAAAAATCACACATTATGGGGTGACGCGCAATTTGAATCGAATGTTCCTAGTGGTTGAACTTCCTGTTGACAGTGTGTCTGAATGATAGCTTAGGGTTTGTTTTAATCTTCACACAGGAGACATCACCTTCACAGGGTGGCCCTATACAGTGATGATGATGGAAAGCACAGTGGGCATAAAAACATGCCAGTCGCTTTCCGAGATGCGACCACAAACAAAAGCACATCAAAAAAGCCATTACTCTGCTAAGAAAAGCGGCAGCATCATACACCACAGGTGACATGCAATTAAAATCAAGTGTGCTTGACAGTTGGATATTGTGGCATCCTTTTCTCACACACAAACACAAGCCATGAAGAGGAAATCAAACAAACTCAAGTTGCCGGCTATTATTCTTCTGAGAAAGTGAGAGCCATTTCAGGTAACGTGCTATTAAAGTCAAACAAAGCCACACTGTAACAGTAAGACCTGCCACAGCGCAACAGTTGCACTGCAAGAGCCCTCAAATTATAGCCTACACCAAGGTCTGCATCCGTTCAGTTACATTTAGCCCGGATTGTTTACAATGCTGCAAAGTCAAAATCAATAGGGCCTGCCAAGACGGGAACAGCCTAATGTACCATTAGGACTCTCTGCTATTCAATTACAGCTCCAGAGTTGGAGAAGTTTCAGCTAGCTCAGGTCCCCAGAGAAGGAGCACAGAGAAAGTATGAGGCAGAGAGAAGCTGTAATAAATCTCAAACTGACAAACAGCAAAAATAAAGTTATGGCATCCTCCCACCTTTACCCACCCCCAACATTTCCTTGCTTGGTCTTCATTGAAACTGCAGTACAGGGTATAGATGAGAGGAGCGCCTTTAATTGTTGCTTTTGATTTTTCCATTATATTTCATACTTCCATTATTGTTTTTCAATCATCTCTCTGGGAGTCTTAATTATCATTGGATTTGGCTCCACCCCCTAAAACACGCCACCTTTTACACCATGCATCGCTCCCTATATTTCCATTAATCTGCACACCAACTGCGTGAGGCAGGGATTTTCTTTCTGTCTTTCTTCAATAAGTGAGACCCTTATCCTGGGATTCTACCACATAACCAGGCCTCACTCCTGGGAGCCAGTATTACTCCTGGGGTGAAAGAGAAAGACACCAACATATAAATAGGGGGGTGCATAGAAAGACAAGTCATAGATCAAGATAAAAAGAAAAAATGCTGAATTAAAAAGATATATATGGACTGCGAAAGAGAAGAATAAATAAGTTTCCGTTGTGTCTCTAGACAGGTCGTCATTGAATCCCTATGGAGGCAATTATAGGACCTAGTGGCAAGACTGTGTGTGTGTGTGTATGAGAATGTGTGTGCTCATGCATGTGTGTCGCTAAAGACGGGCCTTTGTGGGAATAGTGAAAAGAGAGCGAGATATGAGTGAACACCGCATTCGCAGTGTGCTTTTAAAATGCACCAACACACAGTGAAATACCCTACAAAACCTGCTGCTCTGATGATAATCCCACTGCCTCTGGGTTAGAATGGAATCATCTTCCAAGTAAATGCATACTATTACATAGAGTACATATACTATGTAAATCCCCCACAGACTGTATTTGTAAAGTCGAAATATTACCTTACAGGCGCTTCCTTCCAGTTAACATACAAGTCCATCCAGACTCATTAAATATGTGATTAATACTTTGATGGAATTAACAGCAGTTGTCAAGTCTATTTCATCATAATTTGAATTTCATTTGATCAGTTAAGGCTATACAAGAGTCCATTGAGGTCTTGATCTTTCAGGTTTAACCACCAAAATGGAATTACTTTATTTTTAAGTCCAAGTCCACACTTTTGCCATGTTAAAAAAAAGGATTCTGTCAAAGCGTTACTCACTGAAGAGACAAGGACAAAGGGATTTTTGGATGGACAACTTGAAAATACAACATCTCACACTGCTGCTGTTGCCTGCAGGTTGGTATAAACATACTCCAAACACTAAAGTCCAATCACAGGGATCATTGAGAGATTTTTGTAGTTCCTAACTAAGTCAGACCGTATCCTGTACACTGAAATAGTCAGTAGTACCTAGTATTTGCCGGATAATCTCTGTTGCCACTAGCTGCTATGCTTCAACAGTAGCTAACGAGGAAGTAATGCAATGCTGTTACAGATGTAGGGTGGAATGGTTGGGTAAGATAGGCAGTCAGTTTTTTTTTGTTTTTTTTCAGGAGCATGACCACAATCATCCCCCGACCTTAACCATTAGTTCCTTTTGTAACAACGATGATGTGCCAGCCTTACTTGACTTTGCCCTTTTTTCAATCCAAACATTATCCCTTCCATCAAACTCCCTCTGAAGGCTCAGAAATATGATGTTACCCTGTCAACAGGGATGATGCTTGATTATGTGATTTGAAGGACTTGTTGTGTCAAAGTGTTTGATCCATGCCCAGTTGAAACCTGTTCTGACTGCCCCTTGATCATCCTGTGTGCCAAATCTGTTTGCTCACCTGAATCAGGGCAGTCTATTGATCAACCAGCCCGCAACATCAATCGGTTCACCGCCTATAGCCCAGCTTGGTGTGTCAGCGACCACACATTTGTAACAACATAATCTGTCCGCTATTTGTATGTTGGATTTAACATCACTCCCAAGCCAAGTGCCTCAACATTTGTTGTAAGAACACAACTACTGCAGAGTTCTGTGTTTGATATCTTCTAAATTCTGGCTTGTGATGTTGCTCTGGCACAGATTACGGCTGTTTTTACAGCGTGACTCAGTAGCCTCACACACTCTAGGTCATGTGTCTCTCAAAGCTTCTCTGGAGCTTCCAAATGTCTGCTGAATACTTTACTAGTGCCTTGCTGGGGCCTTGCACTGCATCCTTGGCAGATGTTGCTATAAAGCCAAGTGCTCAAGCAACTCCTGTCCACTACCTGTAGTCTTTGCTTGGTGAACACATGTTACAAGTCTTTCCTAGTCCGTTCAGAGCCTCAATCAACCACTGGGATTTTGTGACAAAAGTGCAAGCTATGCTATGGTTATAAAACAAACAAACTCTAACCAATTTTATTTTACTATTTGCTGTGATAGCCTGTAAACACATGCACATCGATAATCATCCATTATCTATACCGCTTCCTTTATAGACCACAGCAGGGCTGAAGCCAATCCCAGCTAACCTTGAGCTAGAGGCAGGGTCCACCCTGGACAGGTGGCCAGGCTCATCCCAGGGCCAACGTACAGAGACAAACAACCATTCGTCTCTGTCATTTTGACCAAGACCCTCCTTGTTGTGAGGTCAATAGTTCTTACCACTGCACCACTGTGCCACCTTGCCGGCCTCATGTAGAAAATATCAACAACTAATCAAAACATGTTTTGCAATGTCAAAATATCCCAGCAATTTTGATTTATTTCACCTCAGCAATTTACCTGAAAGGAAGGTTAAAAAAACCTTCCAGAATCTATGGAAATGAAGAACATAATGTGAAACACAATCACAACTCGAAAAACATTTAATCTGTTCTAGTTGTTTTCTATGTTTTTTCAATTCTTTTTATTATCCATGTCTGTCTCTTAGTCTTCACTTTTGCCTTCTTTCATTTTCTTGTATTCATACATTTCTTTCCACCTCTTTAGGTCTGTTTGATTCTCTCTGACCCCTTTATTTCCCTTCAACCTCTACTCACTCTGGTTTTCCCCTACCTTTCTTTCCTCAATTATCTTTCTCCCTCTCCTGCACCCTGTTTTTTCAATTTCACAGCCAATATCATTTCTCAGTGTGTCGTGGTTGCCGCTGTTAGCGCATAGTTTATATGCAGTGTTCTGTATTTAGCTCTCTCTGGGAGTCACAATGTTCCATTTACCTCTCCCACAATGCGCTGCTGGGGGAAGGCCCTGATTATGCAAAATATGCTAAATGTGTGTGTGTGTGCGTGTATTTGTATGCGTTGTGTGTGTGTGTGAATAAGGCATACGGCATCTGTGTGGGATATCATCAAATTGCTTTTCTCAAAATGTCCATTAAGAGAGCATGAAACTTTTTAGTTTATTTTGAGGATTAATAAAGTCCACTTACATTCTTGTAAATTGGTAAACAATAACTAATATCCCCCAAAAATGGACAGTTGACAGTAGGCTGTTAAAAGATACTGAGAATAAGTAAACCTACCACGCAGTTAATACCTTTTTCTTGAATGACAATTAGGGCATCATACTAATTGGTATGGAACTGATACCATTTCTAATGTTAAAAAAATTACATTTTAGTACAGTAACTAAATAAATTATGCTGATAGACTATATAAATACTAAACTGGGATATCTTTAAAAAGCTTGCTATCTTTTCTCAATAAGTAAACTGCAAAACACATTACAAAACTGGTTCAACCAAATAGCATACCACAATGACACCAATTCATGAAGACGTGAAAAGAGTGTGAAAATGTAAAGTTGATGGTAAGCCAATCCTGACTGTTTCAAATGTTACCAATAAAAAAGGCAACACACTATTTTGTGGCGCAGTATCCACCCAAAAGGCTCAAACATGTTAAATCTACTGTACTATTCCTCACTTCACCCCCAAAGGGGGGGCCAGGCAGAAACAGTTTGGTAACCACTACAAATAGGTCAACTTTAAGTGATTCATTTATTTACTACTGCATCATTTGTAAAAATCTATCTATTGAAAAATGGATGAATATATCCTATCAGTTTCATTTGTAATGCATTAAAGTCTTAGCGTCCATGAATCAACATATAGTATGCTTCCCTCCCCATTAACTCCTCTATTCCTTCTGATGCACTTTTCTCTTCCTCTTTCCATTGTCCGTCAGTATCTCTTTATTCCACTTCTCCATCACTCTCTATGCTGAAGTACTCTTATCGGCAAAGTTATTCAGGCCAGAGGGATCCTTTTTAGTTTGCTGAGTGTTTTTTTTTCACTCTCTCTTTACAGCTTAATCTTGGCTGATGATGTGGAGTCAATTCAGAGTCATTGTCGGGTCCATGTTGCTTCAGATTGAACTCTGAGTGCATATCTTTCACAGGTAATGACTGTTCTTGCAAGCAACACAGCAAACTGTTTTGGTGAATCTCATGTGTGTGTGGGACATTCCCTTCTGCTTAATATTCATACATATGAACATATACAAGCTTGGGCGCGCGCACACACAAACACACACAGTGCCCTATATAGAGTGACACATGTCCATAATGGCACAAGTAAATCTGGAAGACTGCTACACTATGTCACCATCACAGCCACATGTGATTTCGGCTGATTATAGGTGTTGGAACATGGCTTTCTACACATACACACAGAAACATAATAGACTGGTAATTGTACTGAGAAAAAACAAGTACAGAAAAAGATTTAACTGATTGAAGGATGACTACATTTACATCACAGAACACAAATACATAAATATACTCAAACCATGAATATGTTTTGGTTCCATAGTGCTTGACTAATCATTCTTGAAGTACATATACACACAAACACACATACTCGCAGACACAGGTAGTCTTACCCTACGAGACTGGATCTCTTTGACGTATAAAGGAAGCAGGAATTCAGACACTCCCTCCAATCGGACACCTTCCTTTGTCACCCGTAGATTCCCCATGCCATCCTGACAAGACAAAGAGATAAACAGAGAGATTTAGTGGTTATTGAGAGAATCCTCAGAAATTCAGGTGAATCCAATAACATTTTATGAGCAGATATACTGTCATAGAGACTGAGAGAATCCATTGATCTACTCTGCTCATCTTCTTTCTGATGAGTTTTCAACTAATCATTCATTACAAATGATGGGAAAAGCCTATTACTAGATTAGTTCCATGATATTATTCACAATAATACACAGATACTGCAGAAAATTGTGGAGGGGCACAATTGTTGAATTGCTCATGCGAAAACATGGTCAAGATTTATTGTGTGTCTTGTCTTTAGGTTTCATGTGGCTTTTATTTTCCTGTGACACAATTCATAGACAATGACACAAATGTGACTTTGGAATACCGTCGGGCATATGAAAGTGCACTTGACTTGAATATACAAACTACAAGGTTCGAAGTGTGTGTTCACATGTACATTCACATTAAAGAAAATGTCAAATTTATGGTTGTATTTGTCTTATCCTGTAGTTTTTGCATTGACTAAATATCCTCATGCATAAATAAAATGTTCCCTTTTCCAGATCCTGGGTTTAAACCAATTTAAATGTGCTAAGAGCTTTTGAGGATCCAGCAGTACTTATTAGCATTAGCCATTGATGAGCAGTGTAATATGGATTTGAAATGGGAATATCATGTATTCACATAGGTCTACTTCACCCCCAGTTTGATCCTGTTTTAAAGAGTCCGTTAGGAGTGTTTAATAGCGTACGCGTGTGATTATTGATTCATTTACTCAACCTCGGAGGACGTCATACATAACAACTGCCTTCCAAAAACAGAGGAAGTAAATGCACATTGTCAAAGCCTCATGAGAGCTGTAGTTTTGAGATGCTGGCAAAGTAAGGGTTTTATCTTTATCCAAACATGACAAGGTGCTGGAGGTTTAGATAACTATTTGGTTCACAATGAAGACATAAAACAGTAGGAACACATTTTAGCTTGTCAGAAAGACAGATGAAAGAAACCCCTGCTGAGAAAACCCATCGAGGCGAGTAAAATGGAGGTCAGCTAGGAAAATAGGAAGTGGATATGGCTCTCTGTGGGGAGACTTTTCAAACAATGGCCGATCTAATAACTTTGCAACGTACACAATTTGAGCATATAAGTTTGAGACCACAACCATTTGTTTTAGACCTTTATTAGCATTTTTAATGTAACCCTAATCCCTAACATTACAAGTTACCATGAAGAAAGTGCTTGTTGGTGATACTGAATTTCTAATTGGTTTTGACAGTGGTGAATAAAATAATTAACTAGATGAGCCAAAGTTTTACCGTTGTTGAATATCTGAGTTTATTATAAAACATCCGACGACAGAGGATTCTTGGTCCAACATGCATGGAAGGAGTGACTCAGAAAAGCTTGAACAGCAATGGAAACATCTTAGTTTTATATCAAATGGGAGGGGGCAGGTAACGAGTCATGCCAGGATTGTTATTATCTTCTTGAGAATGGAGACTTGCCTCACAGCTCTTCTTATGACAGCTCTTCTGTCATAAGAAGAACTCTCAACACTAACATATGTACAGTATTAAAGGTATCAAAAGAAGTGTTTGTCACAAATTCCCTGAGAGTGTTGTTATATAAAATTAAGTCATTTTTAAAAAAGGATTGAGGTTGATGTAATACTGGTCATTGTGTTTAAGGGTCACAGGGGGCACTGCAACCAATCCCAGCTGACCTTGGGATAAACAGGACACTGGACGGGTTCATCTGTAAAGTTATGTAAAGCATAACATCGAGGATGGCGCTATCCCCCACTATTTCTGATGTGCTGGCCAGCTCTCCAGGTTTATGATAATGTGTGCGGCATTTTATAGATTCCACTCTAGGGGAACTTTGAAAAATTGTTGGATCCGACTTACATGGCCAGATTAAATTCATTTCAAACAGCCATGCAGGGTACTAGGATAGTGAGGCTTCTTAGGGAGCAAAGTGGCAGATACTGCACCATGTCAAATCGATGCTTAGGAGAGTAACAGAGCAGAGAGCACATCAGAGCTGCTCTGACTGTTGGCTTGGTCTGAGCTCGGCGAGGTTTCTGGGGATTTTAAGAGATATACTTTGGAAAAAAGACAGTGATGTCGCATTTGTTTAAATAATCAACTGAGATAATAGGCGATCAACTGCAATCACCGATAGGATAGATGAGGAAAGTCAAATCAACATTTCAGTATATTGCCAATTTTTTTTTTTGTACTTCTCATATTACATACAGCAATTACAACTGCAGGTGTGTTCCTGGTTAGCTTAATAAATTACAAGCTCAAAAAATGCATCAACTGTGAAATAAAGTTCTCTTCGGTGGTAAAAAACCTGAAACAAACATGGTGGATTAAACTAATTCAGCCTTCAACTGGAATATCTATTCCACAGTATGTGGTTGGACAATACATTATTCGTGCCCACCTAGTTCCCAGCTTTCTATTCATGTTCACAAATGTTGATGAAACTATCCATGAAGATACAAATTCTGTTCCGTTTAGTTCAGTGAATTATCATTAATGTTTAGGTGCAACAACCCAACAGAGCCTTTCCAATTGCAAATGTGCTCAAGGCACGAGAAAGAGAGGAATCACTGAGGGAGAGAAATGAGGCAAAGAGAAATACAGATGGGGACTCAGACAAATTAAGTCAAGCTCATCAACTGACATGCCTGATGTAGTGGGCGGTGGTGGTGGTGGTGGAAATGAGCCGGAGGAACAGGGGATTTGTGTGGGGGTGGACCAGCCAACAAAAGGAAATCAGTATTTTGAATAGAAATCACAAACAATATGAAAGACAAAGCAGTAAAAACAATGTCAAGTAAGACGAACTGAAGCAGAGGAGTTTTAGAAATTTACATTCATATACGAACCCCTATGTCCAATCAAAAATCAACACCACTAACTATGCTAAGAATAGTTCTGCTAAGATACATACAATCATCTTTTAGTTGAGAGGGTAACTCCAACATAAGCAGAAAACAGATTAAGATTATATTCAGAATTAGAATTACTGCCTCTGGTTTCTATACTTCCAGTGATCGTGGCTGTTCAGACTTATAATATATGTTGGGACAACTTTCAAGGAGTGACGGTGTTTATTGACTTTTGATCACCAAAGTAATGGACAATTATTCATTTGCCCATCATGACTTATTTATAATCCTATTCATACTCAAGGGATGATCAAAAATAAAAATAAAAAACAAGATAAACCTTGATTTTTGAACCCAGACCAACAGTCTGTTTATGATTCACAGAAACATATTTTGTGTAGCTTTGCAAAGTGATGAGAGTGTGAGGGATTGATACGTTAGACCACCCAGAGTTGTTCAGTGTTGTTAGATCTACAATCATGACACTGAATATACAGTGGACCATGCAGCTTATTCAATAAAATATATCAGAACTCAGGGACCTGGAGAATCACAAATACTCCCTGAATTATTGATGAAAATATACAGTTACACACATAACCTATACAGCTCCAAACATAGAAGCAAATAGTATAGAACATGCACACAGAGAGAGAGAGGGAGACTGTCATAGAGAATTAACTGAGCCTGAACATATCCCCCCCCCCACACACCCTCTGTCGCCCAAAAACATGAAGACGATAATGTTAAAATTAATCAGGTGGTTTTATTCCACCACACTGCTCCACTGTCCAACACTGATGCCTCATTTATTGAACATGAGAGTTCTCTCTCTCCCTCTCTCTCTCTCTCCCTCTCTCTCTCACTCTCTCACTCTCTCACTTGTCTTTTTATTGTTATTTACAATCCAGTATGCGTAATTGGCACAAATGTACTACGAACGATATTGCCAAAGCCTACAATACAATGGGGTTTCTTTAACAAACAGAAGAAAGTGACTAAATCTCTCCATTCATCCATTTATCTCTCATTGTTCCGTTGTCTCTCACGCTCTCTCTCTGAATGTGTTTGTCATGGCTTTTCTTTGTCTGTCTTCTGTTAATCCCTCGCTCCATCTGTCTGTGTCTTTCTCACTGTAACATTTATTCTGCAAAAGAGATCCGAGGTTTAGATGTGTCTTATAGCGGGGTTGGGTCGGTTTTAAATTAAAAAGCACACTCTGGTAATCATGCGGAAAGAATTGTTCAAGGCATTTATAATTGAGTAAGAATTTGTATTAAACCTTTTGATTATTCATAATGAAAAGTAACAAACTGACCTCAAAGTGACCCCTGAACCTCTGTTTTCAGCATCCTGAATTTATCACTGTAATTACGGGACAAATGAATCCAAGCTTGTTTTTTTTTCTATCAGTAGGAGTGATAATTGTATTTGTAAAAAGTCAGGGGTAAAAGGCTAATCAGCTATTTAACCAAGACACTGTGTGCAATCTGACGAAAGACACAGTAATTCATGTGGGTTATAAGCTCTTAAATAGCTACATCACACTTTTTTGATAATGTCAGGCCTGTTTTGATTTTTGATCTCCAAGTTTTCAAGTGACTTTTTAGTTTGTTTTTTCACAGACTCCTTCTATATCGTTATTCAGTCTTTTTCAATTGAGATTTTTTAAATGTCAGCAGGCAATTTATTTTGCCTCTAGAGATTGCTTTTCCTTTCCTGAATACTACAAAACCCAGCGGTCTAGTGGCCATTCGACATGCTGGCCAATTAATGCCTTATCATATGTTACTGTTGACCATGTCTCCAACTGGTTATGCTAAGTTATTATTATATAAATATATTTTTTTGTAACAGTATTTCATGCTATCTTTGAGGGTGTATACATTGTAATGGAACTATATTAAAATTCTACATTACACACAAATACAGTCAATCACCAAATAAGTTCCTAAAAATATACTTTTTTAACATGCAGGTCATTGCCTTTGGGTCTGAGATATTATGCCCCAACACAAACATCAGTCTGTAACTTCCATTAACTGTAAGGCTGCCTTTGATTTAGAAATATTCCCAGCTACAGAAAGCGAAAACAGCTCCATCACGCCTTTAACATTTTTCCAAAATCTCTTTTGCTTGCAGCTTTTAAATAAGTAAAGCAAGGAGGTACATTGTTTATTTGTGCAAATTTAGATGAGAAGATATAAAATACAAGGCAAAACTATCTTCCCCTTCCTTTTCCCCTTTGCCATTTGAGTTTGGCTGCAAAAGCACAAAATGCAGCCTTTTGGTAATAAAGCATAATCAACAAATACAAATCATCAACATAATAGCAGGAGATTTTAGTTTGGCAACAATTACAACAACTAATCAGGGAACAGACTAGACCTCTGCTTGGACTTATCTGTGTTTTCTCCCCCAAATGAGACAGGTTTCATCAGTAAAAATCTAAAAAGCGTTTCTTGCCAAAGAACAATGATCACATCCAAGCACAGTGATAATTACTGCAGACACAATAGCTTTAACATCACACAGCGAACATTTTTTCAGTGTTCTAATTTATCTGTCTTTACTCTAGAGCTGAGAATCTTTGCGTTTGAGCCCTTGAACTGCGTCGGAAGTGGATCCTCTACGAGTCCACCATGATGTATTAGCATATTTGACAGCAGCACAGGCTCCAGAGAGGACCTTTCACATTTGTACCTTTGCTTTGAAAGGGATGGGTGAGGGGAATAGCATTTGGTTAGAATTCTGCAACATGACTATGGATACACACTGGTCCTTTAACGATGTGTGTGTGTGTGTGTGTTTGTACTGTATGCACATATATGCGTGTATGCAGGTGCAGCTGCATGACAACCCACTCACTCTGTTGAACTGGTTTACACACACAAGATTTAAAATAAAGGTGGGCTCTGCCTGCACGTCTGAACACACAAATACAAGGAAGGAAACATTTGTGTAATACACACACGCGCACATACACACACACACACACACACACACACAAACACACAGGGAGTCTACAGATTAAGTACGAATCCTGACAGAACATCAACCGAGCCCTGTTATGAAGACTGCAGATAGCTGTCGGATAAAAATGACTGGAATAAATTTCATGTGGCCTGAATTATGGACCACGTTTCCTTTCTTCTCCATAGGTGGCAGTCATTTTCTAATCTGTTCAGATTCCATCAACTCTCCAATAGAAAAGACCTCAGTGATCAGTACAAATGCATTCATCATTTTTATATGGTAAGAGAAAGACATATAGTGGTGAAAAGCAAACACTCTTCCAGATAGATCAAATGAATATTCACATGTTTTCAACAACACAAGAGCAGTTGACTGGGATTATTTACTTTCTTCTTGTTGCTTTAAATAATGGAAAACGACTATAATAAAATGACAACCAGTAATTTACATGAACAAAAACTGAAGTAAATATATTGAACTAACATTCAAAATACTCGTTGGCAAAGTATCACTCGATTTGATAAAACACACTATAATTTTTTCAGGATTAAACATTATAAACATGAATTGATCTGCGCTGCAAACTGCTACATGCTGGACCACTGCCCATGTAGCTTAGCTGCATCACATACACAGACAGTGTCCAGACAAGACATAGCTTAATGTGTTAAAAACAAAGGTCTGTGTGTGAGAAATTGTCTGTGTCCAAGGTGAAGAAGGTTTATGAACATCCTCTCTGACGTAAGAGGTGTAGATGTAATGATGGATTCCCACACCCCGGTGAGGTTAACTGGCAAACTGTCCCATTACGTGAAAGCACATCATATGCAAGGTTATACACACACAAGACCCACACCAATCAAATACAAAGTACAGACATGTTTATCACTATGACTTTTAGGTGTCCAAACACACACAAACGGCCCCATGTGTCCCTGTGGTGATGGATCGGCTAGGGAAGTATTTTGCAGGCACTTCCAATATTCAGAACTGCTGTAATTTTTCACACAACCTTTTATGTCAGCCAACAGACGCAGAGAGAGAGAGAGAGAGAGAGAGAGAGAGAGAGAGAGAGAGAGAGAGAGAGAGAGAGAGAGAGAGAGAGAGAGAGAGAGAGAGAGAGAGAGAGAGAGAGAGAGTCACCTTTGCCTTGGGAAAACAGCTGAGAAAATGACTAAAGTGATTCCCCATTAGGAAGCTCTTTGGTCGT
Source organism: Limanda limanda (assembly GCF_963576545.1). Taxonomy (NCBI): domain Eukaryota; kingdom Metazoa; phylum Chordata; class Actinopteri; order Pleuronectiformes; family Pleuronectidae; genus Limanda; species Limanda limanda. Next base: position 20,812,706 of record NC_083637.1, on the reverse strand, counting down.
CCTTTGCCTTTTTGACATTTGAGACAGGATAGGATGTTCCTGAATGAGAACACGACTTTGTGTAGCTCTTTCATAACTTTATCTTAAGTCAGGGTATTTAACTCAGTCCTTGAAACTATTCTCACTCTGAATTAGTAGAGGATGAAATCCAGCACTATGATAGATAATTAGTTGGCAAGTTTGCTGTACCAGACATTCAAAAAAATACCAGATTTATAGTCTATACAAACCATACAGAGTCAAGCTGGATACATGGAGGTTACAGAGTGAAATGAGTATTGTGATGTTTGTTGGACAGTGAGTCATTGGAAGTATGGATTATGGACAGGATTTTAGAAGCTCAGAAGAGTTCAGAGTACAGTAATGACAGCCAAAGTCATTTCTGAGCTCAGATTAAGGCGTAAGACTGCCATACTGTAAAATGTCAAATGTTGCCCAGCTATGGAAACCAGGCCTTTATTATTAAAGACATGCCTTAATGTCTTAATTCCCCTGTTATAAAAACAGACAGTTGTTTTGCTCCCATATGCTGTATTAATTTGTTGTTGCTGCCATTTGCTGTTGATGTAAACTCAGCGCCACTTCCATCTGTTTCATATTAAACACTTTGAGCAGTTCAAGGGGTAGAATTCAGCTATTTGTGAAACATGGTCATAATAAAAGAGAGCAGCTTTGCATTGGGACATAAAATGTTTCAGATTAATACAACGGTGACGGAAAGCAGTGTTACTTAGAAAAAACAGACGACCAGCATCTGATGGATTTTTACCATGTATATCATTATTCTGTCCCATGTGTGCTCATGCATACCTTTACCCTTATTTTTACATTTCAAAGTAGAAACTATTTGATGTTTGTGTGTTTTATTGATTAGACCAGTGGAGCTGAAATATAATGAGGAAGTGGCAAAAAATAGTAGTGGCTGGAAGTAGAAAGAAACATGAGCAAAACTCTTAATTTAACATCAGATGAAGTGAAGTGGTATCACAGACATCAAGACAAGTGCTGAAGAACGAGGCTGACCACTGAGTGGGAAACAGAGCAAGGGAACAAATTTCCTGCTTGAAGGAGTAAAGATGATTTAAATGAAGTTTGAGTTTTCTGTTGACACGCTCTCATCTGAACTGTCAAGAACAAATTATTATCAGAACAGACCAGATAGTTTCTCCTAGGATGATAAATGTGTCCAGTCCCAAGGACAACGCTCAGAGAGAAACTACGGTATGTGGGCAATCCACACATTTGTGACATCTGCACATGCTTAATAGTTATTTGGTAAATGCTGTATTCTTTTATTCAAAAACCACTGTAAAGATGATAGTAAGAAAGATTTGCTAAATGTGTTTGACCAAAGCACAAACATGCAGTACATGTGGTGTATATCAATCCATGAAAGGGCAGCTTTAACTGCCAATCATTACCTTGGGTTAATGCTTCTTTGACCTGTGATTTTATGATTAAGATACTTAATGTACAAAAACTCATATTTTCTGATTATTTTCCGTAAGTGCAATTTGAATATAATATGTGGTTAAGCAAGTCTCCTAATTTAATTTGTATATATGAACAAAATCCTAAGAATTTAAAACACAATAATTATAACTGTATTTACAGTCCTCGGGAAAAATGAGCTAAGATAATATACCACAACTAAAACTAAATGATCTATCTCTTCAAAATACTGTGCATGTTGCTGTTGTCTTCCTGCAGGTTACACAACAACTAATCATTAAAGGAAGATACAAACTTCACCTTTGAACCCTGTACAACCTCCATAGATCGACCTTTGAACTCTTGGCTGAACAACCCCCCGCGCCTTGAAACGTGAATTGAAGGGGAAGTCTGTTTATAGAGCTTCAGTGTCAGAAGTCAGTGTTTCAGTTTTGTGTTTCTATATATATTTCATTGTTTATTGTTGATTCTCATCTGTCTGGTTATAGATTTGAGCACTGGAGTGTGTGTGTCTGTTAATTTACACCAATTATGAATAGGACATAAACAATCTGGATGAGATTGCTTTCAATCGATCAAATAAATAGATTCCCTGGGCAGGATGAGACCATTTATTTTTATGGAAGATGTATGGGCCTAAAGTTACAGTCTTCAATTACTGCAATCACCACGTTAATTTCTGCACTGCTTTGTGAGAGAGAGAAGAGTGAGACGGGAGAACGACTGACGCCTCGAGCTGTGCAGTACGCGTTGCAAAGGTCAGAGCTGGACTGAAAACTGACCACTGACTTTACACAAGCTTTATTGATCCTCCACCTACGCAACGAGAACAAGCTCTGAGTTATAACTCAAGTCTCAAGATCCACACAGTAACACAGACAGCAGTTATAATTGAGGGCGGTTATAAACAGCCAGCTGAATTACTGTTGTCATTATGCACAAGCCAGTGATGAGGACTTTTGATGAAAACATATGTGCCTAAATTACAACGTGTTTTTCTTTTATATCCAACATCTTTGATGAATTTAATTGTCTCACTTAGCATCTTCAAGCTTTTTCTTTTATCTTAATGTGTAAACCTGACTTCTCTGTGCAGCTCAAAGATTTCCTCAGCGATGTCTCTAGCTGTAAGTTATGTATCTACAGAGGAGAGAAAGTACATGATGTCTCAGCCGGCCCAGGAGGACGGATATTAACCTTTCTAAAGTACCAGGCTGGGCTTTGGGTTCGACCCCAGCTGCACATGTACAGGCAGCTCTTAGTGTCCATGAGAGGAGCTCTCACTTGTCTTGAATGTATGAGCCGGCACCTGCGTCCCAAATCGCCTCTGACTGATAAATGACAGCAGAGAGTTTCCTGCTGCTCCACTTGCCCCCCCCCCCACACCACTCACCCACTCCACCCGCACACCAGATCGCAGAGGAACGAGTTGACAAGTGCAGTTATCATCACCTTGATTTCAACAACAGCTGTGTCCCACTTCACCTCTGCAGCCTGCGAGACAGTGTGAGTGACAAATGACAGCAGAGGTGTAATGCGTCGTCACACTTGTGTTTGTCTGCTCGCTCCGCTGCTGTCACCCCGGCTCTCTCCCATCATAAACAAAATCAAATAAATCTAAAATATTAGGACAGCTGGAAGAGAACGGAAGTGATCATACAAGGCTCAGTGGTTTGATGAAGGATTCACAACATCTCTTGTATAGAAGAAATTTAAAAACTTTTCAATGACTTTCAAGATGTTTGGAGGAAATGTTCAAGAGGTTAAAACTCTTTCTGGGAGGGCCACATATCTCACACGCTCCTCTGAAGGTCCCATTTCCTGAGTTTCGAAGGCATCGTTCCAGTTTTGGTGTGTTCATGTGCTTTGAAGTTGTAAGGTGAAAGAAAAATGTGTTGCATCTTTCATATAATTGCATAATAAAAATGAGAGCACAGAAATAGGATCAAGGCATATAAAAAATGTAAAACGCATGCACTTTAATCCTAAAAACTATATGGGCTAAAAAGTCTGGTCTTTGGCACTTGTGAGAGATGGACGTGCAGTTTGCAGGTTCAAAAAGTGAAGGGGTTTGACAGGTTCACATTTAAAGCTATTATTTTTTAGCTTATTGTAAAATGAGGCTTATTGGTTTATAAGTGTTGACGTCAGCCACTCTGCAGAGTTTCCCAGTTGTTACAACTTCCTCATTTCTATCTCCGTACTTTTTTTTTCTCCAATTATTCCAACACTACACGAACACACGTTCAGTTTATTTCTGTAACTCTTTGATTTATTGTTTCCATCACAGTAAAACGATTTTTTGGGTGACAGCGTGTTGTTGACTTGGCAGAGATAGTGAAAGAGTTTGGACAGTCTGAGAAAACAGTGACAGGTTTCCAGTCAGTATCTCTCCCTCTGCTCGCTTCAGTGCTTCCTCTTCAGCCTCTCTGAGCTGCAAACCGTGTTCTAAACAATCACCGACAGACTGAAACACGGATGTCAGGGGGAGAAACAAAACGTTTCTTATGTCTGGTGGATTTAACTTTCTTCTGCCCTCAGTACTTGTGGACTCTGGTAATGAACTACTTTCAAATATCAGCGGATATTAGTAAGTAGATCGATGCTTAATTCGTATCAGGTCTAATGTTCTAAAGTAAAAGTTGCTGAAGATAAGAACAGTAAGTTGTGGACATTCAATGAGAGGCAATCCGTCATGATTCTTCTAGTGTCTGGAGCCAGTTATTTGTTGTGGACTTTTTCATTGGACTTCCTCTTTATGGTACTAAGCTGTTTTGTCGTCCTTATGTTGGGTTTTTTGATTCATGTTTCTGATGTTATGTATATATTTTTTTGTTTTGCAAATTTTTTACAATGTAGGCACATCCTGTTTTACTTAGTTACTTCCTTACTTAATCATACCTCACTTCCTGTCTTTGTCCGCATTTCCGCCTTTTATTGATTAACTGCCCCACCTTGATTAGTTTCACAAGTGTCTTATAGGGCTGGGTGATATGGAAAAAAATGTTATCACGATATGTTTTTCCATATTGATCGATCTCGATTCTTATCACGATATGTAGTTTTTGATCAGTTTCCTGAAGCCGTCCCTCTCCGCTGTGCTCAGGGGCATCATATCTGTAGCTAAGCAATAAGTAATAGCGCTCGTTATATTTTTTCCCCGCTTCGATTGTTTTCATATGGGGCAATGGCTGCAGAACACGACTGAATGGACTGTTGTTTTGCTAACATAGCATCGCTAACGTTAGCGATGCTAACGGGAGACGTAGTGGTCTTGCCTGTCTCTTTGTTTGGTGTCGTGCAAACTTGAGCCCGCAGAGTCAAACTCTCTGTGTAATCACTGGGATGGTGCCGTCTCAGGTGATTGAAAAGGTTTGTGGTGTTTCCCGTCCTGGCTGGTACCGACCTCCGGCATATTTTGCAGACCGGCTTCGTCTGCTCCTCGTCCTTTTAGCCGTATCCAAACCACGTCCACACAACTGACTGATGTCTTCGGTTCCGGGTGATGTAGTGATGTCGCTCTCACATTCGGCATTATTTTCGCTGTCCCCGACTTCAGTTTCACTCATTTTTTCTCCTTTTTCCAACTTCGTTCTCTCTTGTTCTCTCTCTCGCAACTGCAGCAGCTCTCACGGTGGGAAGGGGGCGTGTCGTGTCCTAACTGCAGACGGCAGCCGGCAGACTCCGACACTGTTGTTGCGCTTACTTTTGCCACGTGAGATCGAATACATGTCACGAGGAGATAATCGAAATCGATCAAAATTTTATCGCGATCCCGAATCGGGATTGAAAAATCGCCCAGCCCTAGTGTCTTATAAACTTTGTGTATTTATTGACTGGGTTTTCCTTTGTTTAGTTAATTTTATGTTTCTCAGCTTTCCAGCGTGTTTATTTTTAAAGTTCATAGTGCTTTGAGTAATTGATAACATTCTTGACCGTGCCTTCCTTCTGTTTCTAGTAACCATATTGTGGGTAAGAGTTAGATTAAGGTTTGAAAAATACAGTCGGATCACTCTGAGTTTCTTTTTATTATTATATTGTTAATTGTTCTAACTCCTGAATGAGCCAATTATTGATTGCTTTCATTCATAGTACACAGGGGGTTAAGCTGTAGCTTGTACCTCTGTGGACAGCGACACAGATTATCATGTTCCCATTCAGCCACTTAAGGAGGAGTTAGCAGTCAGTAGATATACTTTAATTAGTATTATTATTATCAAATACCTCATACAATTCAGAACAAAAAAAAACATGGAGGAAGCGGCTGTCTGATTCCAAAAATATACATGCTACTGTTTCAAGGGTGTACACTATTAAACCAACATGCAAATTCCAACATTTCAGCCCACACGTTCATGTTCTGCATTCGCTAAACTGTCTGAACAGGGACTATTTAAAAGGTGACAAGTGAAAGTGCTAATATTGACTTGCTGATATTCAGTGCAGCTGCAGTCATTTATTTTACTTCCGAACACAGGGATCACATTTAATCCATAATGCATCTGTGTTTCTGAAAACTGAACGAGGCTTTCTGCAGTGCAAGCATAATAGCAATCAACTCACATAAAACATGTTCATGGTGTAATGATATCAAATCAGACTTCAGGTCACATATTTGCACCATAATAATCCCACTCGAAGGCAGGATGATGTGTTGCAGATTTTGAATGAAGTGTTACTGCAACAGAGTCATATATATTCCTCTCCTTCATCACAACAATGCATAGGCCACTAAACAATGGAATGGGGATCCATTTTCATGGAATATAGAGCTCTCCTTCCTTGCAGCCCGACATCTTTGACTTTCGCTGAGCAGTCCGAGCCTCTGGATCTGCTTCATTAACATGCTCCTGGCAGTGATACAGCATTTTATAACTGGATGAAGTGAGCAATTATTTGCCCGTCTTGATGGTTCCCTTTCTTCTTTAACTCAAACTACTGGATACTTCACTCCACTGCAAGCCTCAGTGATGAGGGCAGACATGACCTCAAACCCTCTCCACCATTTCCTGTGGATACCATTACAATTTTCTTTGGAGTTAACCCCAGAGAAGATGCCCGAAGGGGCCAACATAGGGGTTTCTACTAAAACCCCTCAAATAAAAAAAACATGACCAGTAGATCAGCAGAACAGCTCAGTGTAAAGAAGGTGAGAACAACTTGATGAAGGTTTCAATTTCAAACAGTCTAGTGATGTTGACCATTTCCAGAATAGGCTTTGGTAGAAATGAGGTACTACCTACCACTCTCTGCTCCTGTATGCTATATTTAACATTACACTCAATACCAGATATGTATATGTCACTTGTTTGCAAAATAAAAATACACACATTTTATGCACCTATGCTGTATGTCTGCCAAATACATGGCCAGTCTTTCCCATACTGGCTTTAACACTAAATCAGATTTCAATTTGAAAACACACAACTACAGATGTAGGTAATAATAGCTACAAGTCTCATTCTCATACAAAATCAAAAAGATCTTATGCATATAAATCTTAGATAATCCACCTCTGTGTTTATGCAAATAGACCATGAAGTATGAAGCATTTACTTAACGCCTCTGTCTAATTCCTGACTCACTGTATGTGTTTAAACAGTCTCTAGAGATACACTCATAACCATCAATGAGTCATATCCAGGCATGCCTCTCACCCAACCACTATTGTTCAGGCAGAATACGTGAATTAAGCCATTTTTCAATTTGCCTTTGTGGTGTTAGAGTGATCCTTCTCAGTCTCCATGTGGTGAGAAGCTAACACCACGGTGAACATAATAACCTGACAAAATGTAATTTAAATAAGACTTTCATATCGAAACCTCACACATTCCATCAAGTGTTGCACTAACAAGTGTTGCCTCAGTGCCACTCCACCTGAATGCCTCCTCAGCTGACACATCCCTGTATTCGAGATGTGCTGTGTCCAGGGCCACATAGTGTCCCTCTCTGTCACCCTTGCACAGAGGAGAAAAATAAAGCAGGTGACGCTGACTCCATCCCCTCCTTACTCACGGGTACTTGACCGGTTTAATGAGTTGAGGGTGACAGATCATCACCGCTGGATCCTGTGGCCACCATCTCCTCTGTCTGCCGATCACTTCCCCTTGACAAGCACCCACACACAGAGTAGGTCTTCTTCCACATTTGGGATTGTCTCTGAGTGGCGGGCATAACAGAAATACATCTGCTTTCATCTGTAGGTTCTATATTGATCCAATTCTGGCGAAGACTCAGAAAACAAAGGAACAAAGTTAACTATTTTAGTATCTGGGAAGCCTCACATTTTTGAGTGACACACTGAGTAACAGACAACTATACATAAATTTAGAAATATAAATACATGTCACTCATTTCTGCCCACTCTATGGAACTGCCAGAAATGTGGATTTTCATCTGCCAGACAAGTCCATGTACATAAGAATGAAAAAGAAGAGGATGACGAATCAAAAGAAAGTGTCATACAACAAATATACGTGTTAATACATATTAAGAGTATTGCAGTGTAGCGTATGTTCCATGCTTTCTGAATAATGTTAGTTCTTGGTATTAGCCCGAGCGGAGTGCATAATAACACAAATAATCTGTGACGAGGGCTTTCTTGATTGACAAGTGAATGCCTGTGCGGTTTAAATCCCCATGCCAAGTACTTGGTCACTTGTCAGCCTGGAACTGATATGACCTGAATACCAAACAGAGTGGAAAATATCATGACCGGCTACACAGCTGATGGACAAGTTAGGGTAGATGTTTGCGTGTGCCTGTCCATGTCAATATCAGGATGCATAATTTCTCCGAGCATGTGTCCTTCATCCTGTGTTACGGACAGATGGGAATCCACCTGAACTGACACCTCTCTGTGAAAGTGTGCCCCAGGTCAGGGATGCCGATTTGGTCAAAAGGGTAGGAATAGTAGATATAATAGTATAAGAAGTATGGCCATACCTAACATGGAGTTCACTGAGTTACACACCTCTATATATTTTCAAAGATCTATATTATGAAAGATAATAAAAGAAATGACTCTACATTGGTGACACAAACAGAGAGATTTTGCTGAGGATAACCAACTTCCTCATGTGATGGCCAGCGTCAGCTTCAGCAGAACGAATGCACTTGTCGCAACTACGAAAATGTTATCTCAACATGTAGACAGGTAGATAAAGCATGTTATAGTCAGTGAAGACATTTATTAGAAGACTACTTGTACTTGACATTAAGAACATCAATCAATTGTCAGACTAATACATTTACAACAAAAGAACAAATGTTCTTTCAGTTTTAGTAAAGGTTTGAAATACATTTTAAAATGAAGAACCAGATTATACTTTTAGTTTCTTGGCAAGATTATGTAAGTGTAAGCCGGTAACATTTGCATATAAATTAGAACAGACCCTGTGTTTACTGTCTTCACTGACACAGAAATGAAAAGACTGCATTATCAGAGTTCAGCTTTGAAAAGGAAAAGAGAAAAATAACCAAATGAATCGGAATGAGACTCATTGCCATGATATAGTATTAATTAAAAAAAATCACATTTTGCTGACATTTAAGTGCTGTTTTTGATGATTTTAGCCCCTTTTGTATGTACAACCCCCTACATTGTTTTAAGCTTGTGTTCTGACCCCCCAACATCTTAAAATGGCCACAAAGTGCAATACTTTTCACACATGAATAGAAAGTAAAGGGGTCTATTGAGCAGTATTGAATCAACACAGAAAGGTATGTATCATCAAACTGCTAGCATTGCATGAATAAAACAACACATTTTGCACCAATTTAAGTGAAGCAGCCAGGGATCAAACCATCGACCCTCTAATTAGTAGACAACCCGTTCTACCACTTGAGCCACAGGGTCAAAGCTTGACCTTGTGTAGTTGACTCACTGTCGGTGTGTGAGACATTTAATTGATTTCAGCAATTGAATGAAAGTCATTAATATAGCATCAGAGGAGATCTTCTTGGTGCAACCTCATTTTTGTGTCAGTGTGGTCAGGATGTCGGTTCTGATTGGCCAATACCCAGACATCAGGTGGCAGCGAAAACAAATTAACTGCAATGACCTCTTAAGCCACTTAAGCCTGAGAGAAGATAAGCTGAATTGTTAGATGTACAATACAAACAGTTAATAATGACAAGCACAGGAAATGGAACAAATGCAGTACTGCAGTGTGTGTGTGTGTGGGCATGTCTGTCTATAGTTCTGAGGGACAATTTTGGTTGATTGTTAGGACATTTTGGCTGGTCCTCACAAATTCAAAGGGCTGTTTGAGGGTAAAGACCCAGGGTCTCAGGGTTAGAAATCGGTCTAGGTTAGGGTTAGGTTAATGCATTTAGTTGTGATGGATAACGTCAGGATTAGGGTCTCGGGAATGCATTTTGTCCTCCCAACTATAGAGAGATGTGCATGTGTGTAAGTGTGTGTGTGTGTGTGTGTGTGTGTGTGTGTAGACCTTACGGGATGCAGATATTTTAGGAACGTGACACATTTTGGTCAGACTTCACTTTCTAACAGACTTTCAATGAGCTGTTTAAGGTTTAAGATATATTTCAGTGGCTAGAATTATGTTTGGGTTAGTGTTATGTTACGAGTTGGGCTTTGGCACACAGTTTTGATGGTTAATCTTAAGGTTAGGCACAAAGGAATGCATTTTGCGACGTCTGTCCCCACAAATGTAGAAGTGTGTGAGTGTGCGAAGCCTTGGCTGTTGATAGCGTTGAGTGACATCAGGCGATGAGGTAATCAGATCCATGTCTATCCATCAGCCGAAGTGTATGTCAAAGTGCTATTTGCAGAAGTGTGGGTATGTGTGTACTTGTCGGTGTGTGTTTGTTTGAGTGTATGTGCCTCCACTCAATCCATCAGTGCATTATGTACATGGCAGCATGTGGACAGATGGGTCTATCGCATGTGTGTGTGTGTGTGTGTGGTGAAAGTGTAGGATCAACATTTTTCTCAGTGCAAAGCACTTGCAAAACCCATCCCTGCATGTGTGCATATTTCCTTTATGACTCCTATAATCATATTTGAACATGAGACTAAGTGAGAGTGTGTGTGTGTTGATGTGTGTATACGCCTCAAGCCGACAACTCATGAGTCTTGTTTGTATGCCGTCAGTCACTGCCGACAGCCATTGGCTAAACAATGCAAGAGAGAAGAATTGAGGGAGATGGAGAAATAATTTGTAGGAAGGAAGACGAGATGAAAGAAAACAGGAAGATGTACTCACGGGAGACAGGAGGAAAAAAAGAGTCAGACAAAGGAAGTTGGAGACGGATAAAGAGAGCTGCAGGGGAAGGGATACAGAGAGAAAGAGAGGGCAACAATGGCACAGGAAGCAAGAGCACATACTGAATGAGAGACATGGAGTGGGGGGGTGGGGGTTCTCAAGGGTGCATGCATTATAGAGGATGAGCATTGAACACACACACACACACACACACACACACACACACACACACACACACACACACACACACACACACACACACACACACACACACACACACACACACACACACACATATATTCACTCACCCTGGTTCAATAAGACAAGGTCAATTTTTTTCTCATAAATGATTGTGTTTCAGTGTCAAACTTTGACATGCTCAGAGATACAGTAGCTACAAAGAGCAGCATCCACATGTTGATATTATCATTGATTGATTTGATCAAATTCTTAGTACATAATTTAGAATAGTGCAGCAAAGTAGTTTAATCAATCAAACTTCATTCATGCTTCATTTTTTCAGCAGGTTAGTGATGTCCAAAATGTGCTGCAGCTGCTGACAAGCTGATAAAATGGAACCTCTAGCAAAACCTTTTTTTAAGACTAAAGAGTACTAAAAATTAAATTGGTAAATAAGTTATTAAATAAAAAAAGACAACTCAAATTAATGAGAAGGAATAGGACATTAAAATATATGATTAAATATAATTAATAATGAACGATAATGAATAATGAACAAACTACAGCAAAGGGTTAAAATTTTGCATAATCTTCTCCGTTCCTCAGCCACACAGCTCTGAGAGTAAAAACTAAAAGCTGCATCACCAAAACCTTTTGTTCTGCACTTTGCAACAATTAAAAGACTCACACCAGAGGACCCGAGGGGCCATTCTGGTTCATTCATCGTCAGCTTGTCAGACAAGTAGGACGCTGCAACACCATTAACTGCTTAAAGACGAGAATTCAAAAAGCTCAAACTGATAGTAAACCAATGTAATTACAAACTGTAATGTGTTCTCCATCTGGTCCTAGTCAGCACTCGAGTTCTGAATGCAGTAATTTAGAAGTTTTTTGGGGGGTTAGACCAGATAGGAGAGTATTACAATAGACTAGCCTGCTGAATATAGAAGTGATCATTAGTCTCACTGTGTTGTTCAGGGGCGGGGGGGGATTGGGGGGTGGGAACGGCCACATATGAGTATATTTCTGAGTCAAATTACGCCATTGTTTACTGTCTGCAGGTTGAAGTCCAGAAAGAATTTTATTATGTAGTCAGGTTCTCTCTAGAAGAGTAGCAGTAATTTTAAACTGGTTGAAATACGAATGGCTTTGTGACATTACAGCTCTAATAATAATAAAAATACCAATGGAATTTACCATTTCCAGTAAGTAAGTGTACTGGTTGAAGTACTAGCAGAGCTACTAGCTCCAGGGCTGCAGCTGTGTAACAGACTCAGACATGGATTCCCCTATTACTTAAAACAAGCCTTGGCCTTGGTGGCAGTTACATGTTTCTGGCTCCATTTTTTACGACACAGCGCCTGAAATCCACTAGATCCAGATTTGTTTCTGGATCTACACAAAATTGCACATAATCATCAATGTCAACCCTCTATAAAAGTCAGAATTTTGTCATTACGATTCCCCCATTATTCTCTGAGAAATCAACAGAACTGTTCACTTTCACAATGTTTAAGAAAGTGAAAAACAAAATCTTGCATATACTTCCTGATCTGTGTCTGCATTCTTTCCTGACCCATAATGCATCGTTTCGTGGGAATCCATCCCCCAGTTTTTGCGTAATCTTGCTATCAAACAAACAAGAAAAGAAGATAGAAAACAATTGGGGAATTCTACTTATAAAAAACTGCAGTCATCAATATCAAGCAGTATTTCCTGGAAAGATACATTTTGGAATATCTTGTACCTGGTAGATATTGATTTAACAAATGCTTATGTTGCATGTGACTGTGACGCTTACCTGCAGTTTTCCACCGCAGTAGATATTCTACATTTTTGTGTTTCCAACTGATATGATGATGTACAAATAAAATACAATCTGTGATATAAAATTTTACAGACTCAGCGGTTATTTTATAGGTCCACAGCCTGGACCTGATAGATGACGCATGTATCATAAGTAACAGCCGGAGATAACAGGTTTATTTCAACCTAAACCTTTTTAAAGTCTCTGTATCGCCACAGCAACAACAGCCCTCATCGCCTATTCACAAATTATCCATTTGCTGACAACAAAAATCAATTACATTACTGGTGACAGTGAAAACAAAACCCATCTTTTCCTCCCCCCCCGTCAGGCAAAGATAACAATAAAACAAATACTGTGGCACAAGCAGATCTATTGGAGCACACAGTCTTGCGGACATTTAAAAGAGATTCCTCTGACAAATGAAAAACAATTGGAGGCCGTTATTAAATTTCTAGCTGTATCTATTTTGTCCCTCAGTGTGAGTGTAAAACAAAACAGTGGCGGCATGTAATTTTGCTCTCGGAGGCGGTGGGTGGTGTAATCCAGCCTGGAGTCGCTTCCACTGACAATGAAGCAACAAAACAGCGAGAAAGACCTTTACAGCAATAATGAGAAGGTTGTTCATCGTGGAAGCTAGAGACGTCTGCTTTTGCTCTCCTCAACACACACACACTCACACAAACACACACACACACTCACACAAACACACACACACACTCACACAAACACACACATAACTCACATACGTATGCAGATGAGGAGAAGAATTTGCTCTGTCTGACCTAAACATGTTCAATTAACCTACACTAATCCCTCCAGACTGGTGGAAATAACTGAAGGTTTGTTGACTTTTATCGTAAATGGGGGGGATTTACCATAGACACAAACAATACAACCGTCAGTAACTCTGGTGTCTTGTCATCCGGTAAGAAAAACAATAGGCCAGCAAACAATAGCAAATAAATGCTTAGATCTCATGAAAAGGAATTTCACCTCATTTATCTGGTGGGATACCAGTGGTATTTGTTAAATACAATACAGGCTTCACAATTAGTGCTGTGACTTTGATTTTCTGTGGTAGGACGTAGGATGGCAGAGATCATATAACTAGACAAACTAACAAGAACTCTGAAGGGTAATGTATGCTCAATGTTAAATACGTGTAAGGAAAAGGATGGAGCTTTCTGTTCATACTCTTTCTTTTTGTCCATATTTGTGCATGCCTCTGAAAGCATATGGATATGAACAAAACAGGCAAATTAGAGCAGTACCATCAGGGGTTAATTTGTGCCGGATCATGCCGGAACAGGATCCGGCACCTCTTGGTTTTGGCCTGCCCGTGTTCCGGGACTTATTTGGGCTGATCCGGTACCTCTCGTATAGAAAAAAATATGAATACAGAGCTGACAACTCTCATGCTTTCGGCGTGTGACACACATCCAATTTGTCACGCCAAAAAAAAAGTGATTTCTTACAAGTGGCCAATACGTCGATCGCGAATGCTGTGTGGGCCGGCGCCGCCACGCCCCCCCCGCCCCTGACTAGAGGTCCGCAGCGGACGAGGTTCGCTACATCGTCCAGGGCAGGGGGGGGGGCGGCGGCGGCGGCGGCTAAAGACACACCGCCGCTGATGTGACGTTTTGTAATAAATCTCTCATTTGATTTTTGTGTTTGCAACTTGTGCAACAAGTTAATTGAGGAGCTGAAGGTGCTTTACGCACAGGACTGGCCCGAGGACGCAGGTGCGCTGTATGGAGAGACTGAGGTTGAGTCGCTGTGCCAGCGCTTTAACATTACCAACCCGCCCGCAGTCATACGGGCCTACAGAAAACACAGAGACTCGGAGGAAAGGACATCCTCGATGAACTGATGGAGTGACTTGTTGCTGTCAACAGCATTCCTATTGCGAGGGCTGAATGTGAGCGCGGATTTTCGCAAATGAACTTAATTTACACTCCCAACCGTACCTCTCTGCTCACATCCACCATATCATCTTTACTCTTCCTAAATCTTGTTGGACCCCCCCTGGCTAAATTCAATCCAGTCCCGTACGTGAGGTCGTGGGTGGCCAAAGGACACAGAACTGCCACAGACACACGCAGTAAAACCTCCGGGAGGAGGAGGAGAATCCGGACATGGTCGTGATGTGGGGTGTTTTGAACTAAATATGATGAGCATACTGTCTATTAATAGGCCGCCGTGCCAATCTTTAAATAATAATAATGGAAGATTTATGTGATTTATTGTAAGCTTTGAACTTTTATTTTTTATGTTTTACAAGTTAGATCTATGTTGAGAAATGAATTGCTGACTGTAAGTCCCACCTGTGTTGATGTGGGCATTTGCCTGTTCTGTATAGCCTAAAATAATTGTAAATTATTGTCATAAAATTTATACCATGGATATTAATTGAAATTAAGGCTTGTAAGTCCCACAGCATTGTCAGTGGGCATTTGCATGTTTGTTTCAGCACCGTTTTCTGTATGCGTTTCCGGGACCTGTGCCCGTCTCGTCACCCCTGCGCTGTAATATGTACTTTGCGTTCCGGCACCTTGTGATTTACAAATTAAGCACTGAGTACCATGAAAGGTGTAGTCCATCGTTCCAGTGAGACAACCATAGGACGCAAGGAAGACATTTGAACAATGACTTAGTGAGTAGGAAAGAAACTACAGGCATCTCCATGATGTTCATTTCCTCAGGCACAGCAAAACGAACTGTCTTATGAGGTCAATCATCATCGTTGTCAGAAACTCTCAACCCTGCGCTGCCCTTTAGTGCATGTAACCATGCCAACATGAAGACAAATGAAAATATGTGGGAAATGAGGTTTCACTTTTGCTTCGTGATTAAAACAGGCCTGAGGTTTGTCACTCCTGTAATTAACTGACACTCCTCATTTATTCACTGAAAGTAATCCTAATTGATACAAATGTTTTCGTCTCTATCCAAAACCATATCTTCATTAACTACAAATATCTTTAATTCATAAAACTCCAGTCAGGTCTGATGATTGCGAGTAAAACTACCGATATTACTACACACTGCTAATATAAAACACTATTATTACTGCAGTACTGAATTGATTCCATACTGGTAGAAAATTAGTCAAATTGTGCAGCCTTGCAGGTTTCCAGAGCTGCCACACTGAGCAGGATGACTTATTTTTTGATTGTGCTGATGTGACTTCCCCTAAAAGGCACAAATACAGACTGATGACACCAAAGTTTATAAAGCGGATCTGGACTTTTGCTGCATAACATCCCTCTTGTTCCACTGCTGCTGTCACTTTTTACTGGCCACTCAAGAGCGGCTGTGAAAATAAAATGGAGCAAAGGAGATTCATGCTCAAACAGAACTATGTGACCATTGGGATATCTTGTGGGGATTGTGCTCTTTGTATTTACATGAGAATCTTTTGGACGCCAAATGGCTTTGACTTGGATTTTCTCTCAGGAACCGATGGTGATTTGACTGTGACTCTGTCGGCATATACAAACAACAGGTGTCTGACAAACACCAAACCCAGTGTGTCAGGGATGCAGGTGTTCAGAGCACCAGCCAAAACACAGTGTGGCAGCGTGCAGCACTGGCACACCTGCAAAGAAAGAAAGCACCAAATGCAAAAAAAGACTGTCACTTCGCAAATCTTTAAGTAGATCAATAGAACTACATTCCTGTTATTTAATAGTATAGTGTGGATTTTAATTTAGCTACATGATCACACACACTGGTTAATGTACTGTATTTATAAATAACTTTTCCAGTATTATCGACAACTCAAGTACCCATACACACACATTCAAACACTTTACTCTGTGTCGGGTTCAGTATTTTGCCAAAGGGAACTTCAGCATGGATCGAATCAATGACCCTCTGGTTAGTGGACGACCTTGTCTACCCCACCCACATGATCGGATCCATTCGATTTTAAAGTAAATATGTCAAAGTTTAGTTCTTAACTCACGCATTCAGGAAGCTACACACAAGCTCCTTAAGAACTTAAAAAACAATGTCAGTAGCTCTTTATCATAACTCGTGACTGTCAAATGTATAATTCAGTTGATAAACAGAAAAGTGCCCTTCAGTAAAAGTTGTCTCCCTTACCTTGAAACTCTACGACCAGTGGAAACATATAAACAAGCCCCCTGCAGAGTCTTTTTTTTCTGTCCGACCTTGCAAAGATCGCGTCAATCCCCGTTCTTTTAAAAAAAATCCATAACTTTTATCTTCCTTTCATTTTGTCAGTATCCGTCTCTATCAGACATAAAAGAAAATAAATACAAAGCAAACAGGTGTCGAGAGGGATCCTCCTTCCTCGTTCTCCATCTGAAATGGTGAGGAATTGAGTGGCAAGTCGCTCCCTGTTGGGTGTTAGAGGGGAGTCTTTTTATTATCTGTATCTGTCAAATGAAAATGCCTCGTCTCCCAAGGCCTTTGCAAACGGCAAATATGTCGTTTGCCCCACGCTGCACTGCTTGGTAGAAAAGTCAAGCTGCTGTATGTTCAACATCAGCTTGGGCTCCTGCGTTTACAGGAACAATATGATCAGTTGGAAAGTGTATGGTTGTCAGAGGTCACACATTCTGATTGGCTTTACATCGGAGCGTGTAGCGTGTGTGATTGTTTGTATAGAGAATACGATGTAATGCAATGTAAATGTGAAACTTCACTTGTGATGATTTTGTATCCGTTTGTGTACACAGTGTCGTAATTTTAGAAACTGTTTTTATTCTCTCTTGGGAATAAAGTGAAAACATGCTGCTGCAGTCAGGGACAATGGGCAGTTCCATTTTTTGTTAAGAAAAATAAATCCAATTCCTTGTGCGTCTCACAAATTAAATTTCTAAAGTCAAAAATCCTGCTAAAACAATAATTAGTTTGCCTTGTATTGACAGAGGATAAAGTAGTTTTGTCTTCAATATTCAAACCTCCAAGCAGGTGTCTCTTAATAAAACTAGAAGGACAGTGACTGGACTGAATGCCTCATCCTTGGCCAAACAGGCCCCTTACATCTAATCAAGCCGCACAGAATTATTCAGTCACCTACACGTAGCAGATATTTTCATCAAGATCCAGAAATTCTTCCATTAGAAAAAGGTGGAAATGTAAAAAAACTATTCCAAGATATACCACTTTGACCATTACTCTTCAACCAAGTTTCAAGGAAATCTGTTCAATGGTTTTTGCTTAATCTTGCTTACAACATAAAAAAAAAACGAGTAAAGATAATCTCTTTGACAGAGATTATAACGGTTAAAGAATAATTTCTCAATCAATCACTCAATATTTATTAATTCAGTAAAATATTAATATAATTATTAATTTAAAATATTATGCAGTGTTAGATTCATTGGGCTCTCCATTGACTAGACATTATATATGATGGTGTAGAAATTCATTTTAAGATACAAACTGTGGGAACATGCCTGTATGCCATATCAGAAGAGTCCTGTTTCAGTGAGGCTGAATAATGGGACATTGACCACTACTCAGGCCGGACACTCATCTGGATACTGGTATAGATTTTGGGCACAAAGTTAGGGGCCGATGTCGTTTGAGGTTTGGGTTAACACGTGCTCTACTTCAGGACTAAACAGGGCTTCTTCTGGCCTGGTTTCCACAGACGATGAACAAGGCTTACCCTTTTTCCATTATCCAACAAAGAAGGGCTATTTTCCTCCAAATGCAGGACGATAATATAATAGATCAGTCCCCAATTAAAGATCAAAAATGAAGACCACTCATTAGACTGGTTTATATTCCACATTTCCATTTCAAAGAAGGCCATTTGGCCTCATTATCCTCATTTCCCTGAATTGTTCCAACATTTCTTTGCAAATCTGTTGTGTTGAGTTAGCATTGTAAAGGTTAGAGCGAAATTCCCTTTGAAATTCACCATGCAGCTTAAGACACAGAGTGAAACTAAGAGAAATTACAAGAGAAAATTCTGGGAGATGAATGTGTTCTAGTGTGTTCAGTGGATTATGTCCCTGCTGTCCACTGTGAAGTGATGAAGAGATTGAATGTAGGAATGAAAGAAATATAGTTGATCCCCGACAGGCAGTGAGATGTGGCCATTATACTCTCGCACACAAAGAGAGGGAGAAGGAGGGATTCCCCTGTTGATGACACTGGTAGCTCCTCTGTAAACATCAATTTTTCAACTTAACCTTCCGCATCTTTAGTATCACGTCACAATGTGTTTGGCAGTTAAAGAAACATACACACATATTTAACTTGTGTAATACAACAGCTAGCTCTGCCCAAGCCACTTGATTGGTAACGGATGATTGGATGTTCCAATAACTAATAATTCATAGTTTAATGAGTTTTTTGTCTGCTATCTCATCCATCAATCAATCACGTTTCCTCTTTCCATGATTCGTCACACAGACACTGTACACCACAGCTGCTGTGTGTGTGTTATGCCTCCATCAAACCGGTGTTCTCATTTGTATTGTCGCAATATGTCTCAACAATATGATTCAGAACCCAATGAGAGCAAAGGTAATGTCATTCTGACTCATTAGGTGAGAGTGATGCTCTTGTTGTGTGTGAGGATCTGTGAGGAGCATGTCCCTGACACATTTCTAAACTGAAATATGTAGGACTGAAGACTGGGTATTATCAAGAAAGGAATAAATCATAAGAAGACTAGAAGATGAATCTGCTCCATGGGGCATAACCTCCCTTCTCTTTGTGTCACAGCAGCTGTGATTGAGTGCAGCTTTGCAAAAACTGAAGAAAATCCCCATTAGACCGCAAGAGACAATCAATGTGAACCTGTCCTAGTGCAGAGACAAAAGGAGAGGGGGAATGCCCCATGATAACACAGTTCCTTATTTCTTCTAACCGGCTGGCACCATTTATCATCAGTACCCAGAAATCCCATGTCCTCTAAAATGTTGGACTTTTTGTCCCTTTTTCCTTACCTGTAAATGTCAAGTAAATAAATCTGACCCCTCTGACTTCCTCTACAAGAAAAAAAGATTTGCAGCTAGATTAAATCATAGAATATGGTTTGTACAAAAAAATCCATAGGGAGGAGATCAATTGACTTCTGACCAAAGGCAGAATCATGCTTATATACTGTAGTATCCTTTTGTAGTCATTGTGTTATATTATTGTATCATGTATGCTACATTGTCCATTTGTTTTTGGTTGCTGTGTATGTTTGTTTGTTACTAAGCAAATTTACACAAACTACAAGTCAGATTACCATGTAACTTGGTAGAAGGAATCCGATAAGGGTATTATGGGTATGATACAGTTTTATATATATATATTTGTTTTCATTTTCTTTTACTTTGGGAGATTGTGTGTTTTTCAATATTTTCACTGATTTTACCGAGGGAAATTTAAGGGACTTGAGGTATACACTCTGTTAAATATACCGGTTTAGAAATACATAGGTGAAATAGCATAAACCCAAATGTTGTATTCTGCATTTTAACTCAGGTTTTCACACTGTTGCATGATGACAATATAGAGTAAAGGGTTAGGGTTAGGGTAACTACTAAAGAACAAGCTCTGACCAAGACCTAATCAACTGCTTCAGTATGTTGTGTTTCTATAGCTATACTGTTTCAACACAGCCAGAGCCATGGAAACTAAAGGCAATTTAAATTTTGCTCTGAGATAAACAAACCCTGGATATTATATATTTTTTGTGCAAAGTGCAAATTAAAATATTTATAAGCACGCAGCATCAGCTTCTACAAAATAGCTTTATGATTTTCAGGTTGACCTTTTTTTCAAAGGGCTTTCTGCATATTAGTTGTAGTAAAATGCATTTTGAACAAGAACAGCCTGTAGCTTATATGTGAACCAGTGTAAAAAATTCAGCTAAGAATCAATCAGCGTGCTCGACAATTGTTGGAACTCTGGATCCAGGCAAAAAGAAAAGGTATTTAAAAAAAATAAGTTATGCTCTAAATATCCATCCATCCACATTTCACGGTGTGTGCCGGATTTCACAGTGGGGAGGAAACCTTTCTCCAGGTAATGGAGTGACGGTAGGAATGAAAAACCTCGAGCAAATATTGAAAGTGGACTTTGCAGGGCCAGTCTCTGCACCAGGTTTTTCCACAACTCCTTTATTATCTTTACCCAAACCTTTCTCTGTTCATTCTCAATCCAATCTCAACTTTCATGCTTCTGTCTATGGCCAATCATCAAAACTAGAAAACGGTAAACAGCAGGAAAATAAAAATATTGAATATCAAACTGAAAATTTGAAGTGGAAGTCAGTGTTTGCATGGGACATGGGTGAGAATCATAATCATAATGTATACGTAGCCTTGGCCTGTTCCTCTGGTTCTTTGGTTTGGGATTAAATTCTGACTGTAAGTTTACGATCAAAGAAACACACAACAGAAGAATTTAGTAAGAATGCCCAAAATCTGAGGGAGGAGGCCATTGTTTTACCTCTTTAGTTGCTTTGGCTTCTCTCCACTTGGAACAAAATTGCCATTTTAAAAAGGGGCCCAGTGCCGTGATCAATTCCGTATTGGATTTACACAGTGTCTAATACACTACAACTTCCCTTTTAAAAATGTGAGCCACATAATAATGGCAATAACAAGCTGCTGATGTGCAATAATGTACTTTTCTAGCTGTCTGTGTGTGTGTGTGTGTGTGTGTGTGTGTGTGTTAGGGTGTGTGTGGGTGTGTGTGTGTGACAAAGTAAGCACAGAGGAAATTGTCTACAGAGCAAATCAAATACTCAGTAATCTCCTCACTGGGCTTGTTCCATCGATACAAGAGATACAATCAGATCATCACTTTTATAACTTTCTCCCTCTTCCTCTCATCACTTCATCTCCCCTCATTACCCTCATCTCCTCACCCGCCATTTACCATTTGTTCCCTTCACTTCCACTATACCCTATTTTTCCTGTATCCTCTGGTATGTTTAGCTCTCTCTCCCTTCTTTTTCGTCTCACCTCAAATCATGTTGTCTCTTCTATTACTTATTTTCTTTGTCTCTCATCTCCTCCTGGTTCCTCTTCTTATATAAACCTGCCCCCCCCCCCCCCCGCCTGCCCTCTCTTGTTTTTTATTTTCCTCTCATATCACCCCATCATCTTTGTCACCTCATTTGTCAGTCCTCTCATCCACCAGAAGAGGGCATCTCACAGGGAAATAAAACACTCCCTTCATCGTCTTCTTTGTCCTATAGAGGAGGAACAACTGGGAGAGGAGCAGGAAATCACCCATGTCCTTTGACAAGAAGTCTGGCAATCTATCCTACACACACACAAATGGACCCACATTTTCTACAAGAGCTGTATGGAAACTGCAACCTCAATAGACATGCACACAAGAGTGAGGCATAAAACAACACAGGGTGCCTGGAAAAAAGGGGAAGGAGGAGAAGAAGAGAGAGTGTGGGAGAGGTGAAGTGGTGCGTTCATAAAGAAGGGGTCTAATAAAGTGGTTGAGAGCAAGAGGAAAGTCATAGAATGCAAACACATATATAAAATTACAATGGCAGCGAATTCTATCTCTTTCTTTTCTCTCACTTTGTGAAGGGAAAGGCTCTTTGCCTCGGTGTGTTTTTTTTATATGTTTTTATGTAAATATATATGAGATGGCGCTTGTTATCCCAGACATGGCTACAGCACTTTTTCTCTCGGTATGCCAGAACGATCTCAAGACAAGCTTGATTATCCAAAGCTACATCAACTATAGTTTGTGCTGTGTTAAAAATCAGCACCAGGCATATTTACAGCCAAGTCGCCCTCTTAGCCGTACGTCTAAACCTATTTTGTCGGCCAGCGCTACTGTAATATGAAAAGTGTTATGAAGAGTGAAACAGAATTAGCAGCTTGTGCTTGTTTGCTTCTGCCAAGCAGTCGAGTTGCACTGATGAAAGTCTCAGTCAAAATGAGCAATTAAATAAAAATGAAGCGAATATCCCAAAACTCACATCAAAGTTGTCCTCTGACTAGAAAAATATTTACCCATTTGTCATCCAGGCTTATCTAATGACTCATAATATCATGATAAATCAAAGTAGTTGGATCATTTCTCTTTTCAGTGATTTTTCAAGCTGCCCAGTATCATTTGAAAGGGAAAAAAAACGGATTTAACACTGACCATAAGAGATCACAAGGTGTCAAGGAGCTGCAGAGGAGTGAAAACATATTTCCCATCTTTAGACCTTTGCTTAGTAAAGACTTTTCAGAGAAGGCAATCACAAACCACAATGAAATATTGGAAAATGAACATCAGGTAATATTTTTCAAAAATGGCTGCACAGCATTTTGGAGGAAATTCTTCAATTACTTCTGGCACAAAGATTGCTGGACTCAGGACAACATCACTGCTGCATGAAGAGTGGAGACGCTGCTGTGAGTGAAGACCGACACATGCACACACACACAGACACACACACACACAGGCAGGACGAGTGATGACAAAGCAGTGGACTTCTTTGCTGTGTCACCGTCACAGCTGGTGACAGCATTGATAGACACTGTCTTTAAACTTGTGCAACAATGTCCTGTACACACACACTTGCGATATTAAAAAATATGACAACCGACAGGACACTGCCAATCAAGGCAGTGTCATCTTATTACAAAGGCTGTGTCTGAACTCACCCACTCATTCACTAACCACTACTTCACTTTAGAGTGACTTCTATATGGATATAAGGACTATATATTGACTCATTGGGAAAAAATAGAAAAATCCCTTCGGTCTCAACTTGACACATTAAATGTCATTGGAGAAGAGAATGTCAGGCTCACATCACATTTATGACTGAAGAACATCCTAAGGGAGTAAATTAATTAAATTATTAAGAAGTTTTATCCCTTTCTTATGGATCCTTTCACTTTCATATCACAGCAGTACACACCATGTTAAAAGCTTGTTACTACTAAAATGTGGCTAATAGAGGATTTTTGTGCCTTCACCGCAACAGTATAATATGACACAATACGGCAGTGCACTTTTACAAACTCACTCAATACGATGAAAACAATAATGGTTTTTAAACGGAATGCTTTTAAGTAGACGTGTCCTTCTAAATGGAGCCGAGGTATCTTAAAAGTGTAGTTTTACTCTGACGAGCAGCACTAATGGGTGTGTTCAGTAACCTAGTTGCACACATTTTCTAAAGATGGCCTTCAAGTATCAAAGAATCGCAGCAGAACCAAAAATAAAACCATGGAAAGTTCAAAAAAAATTTACAGATCATTAAAAATGCAGTTTAAGTCCAAGGATCATTGTGTAAGGCTCCTAACTGCAAGAGCAAAGACAGAAATCAAAGAACATGAAGGGAAAAAAGAAGAAAATCATACAGAGTGAAACATGATAGAAATATAAATGTTTGGGATCTGCCAGTGAGTTAGCTCATACATTGATTAAGGTAATCCCTAAATCCCAAGATTGTACCAGAACCAACACTGCAGAGAGAACAAACGCAGAAATTATTGACATTAACTAATAAGAATCACAATACATTTGACTTTCCCAGACTTTCAGTGCTGGAGAATGACAATACTCTATGGTATTATTGATGAGAATTTTATTTTTCAGACAATGAATTGTTTAAATTGTTATTATAGGCTTTCGATCCCCAAAAAACATACAATATTGCAAATCACTGTTCAGTAAAAAACTGGAAAAGTGAGAGACTTAAGAAAATGCTGCATCAGTTTAAAGTAAACAGTCAGTGTCTGTCTTCCTGTTTGTCTTCATCCTTTCTGTTGGTATTTCCACAGGCCAAACCCATGCAGGTTATTTGCAGACTCTAAATTGACCGTCAGTTTAAATGTGAGACTGAGCGGTGTTTTTTTCTATATGTCGACCCTGCGTATCGTTGGCAACAGATCCCACTTGAACCCTGCCACTTGCACAGTGACAGCTTGGCTCTAGCTCCACCGCAGCACTCAAAGAAAAAGCGGTAGAGATTATGGATAGGTGGTCTTAGTGGCTAAGGTGGGAAGTTCTATAGCTCTAGATGCATTTTTTTTTGTGGGCCTGAGCTTTGTAATGACATGCAGACAGCACAGTGCAGATTCCATATTGCCATGTTTTTACATCACTCATCCTAAGTTGAAAGAAAACATTATGCCACCATAAGAAAAGAGCAAGCTCCAGTGTTTTGGCTGTAATAGCTTTTTCGTACAGTATTGCATGCACGGTTGACTAAGTACAGTAGTGAACCATTACACCCAAAATGGTAACCTCAGAGCCCATGCACTAGTCTTGCAGTATTATTAGAGGATATGTTTTTTTTTTACAATGCAAGTAATTCAGTGGACTGGGTGAAGGCTTTTACGGTGGAAAGCAGTGATTTGTAACACTGGAGCTTGGTCCATTACTGTTGTAGAAATCTTTCATTCCTTCATCTCACAGTGATTCTTGGATTTTGGAGGCTCCGCAACCTTACACCTGATCCCATTCAATAGCTCAATAAATGCTGTTATTACAAAATAAAATAATTCTCCATGTATATCAACAGCCTGTTGTTCAAACATTATTGGTAACGTGGTGGTGTATTATAACACCATATTTCATACACAGCATTATACATGACTGCGATGAATATGCTGGAGTGTGCTAATTGTCTGCTTTGTTATGTTTCATTACCTCAACCGCTGTATTCTAATTTATAACCTGGTCTTTTATGTAGCTGTATCTTATTTGCCTCCACAACAATCATATTCCCCCACGGGGGTCATTAAAGTTTCATCTCCTCCACAAATCATGTATGCACAAATGAGCAGAGAATACATTTTTAACTCTTTGTGGGGTAAGGTTGATATCCAAGCTATTCAATCAGTTAGGAGACTCTAGTTCGTACTATGTTTCAAATTATGTTAAAGATGGAGGTTAAGAGGTTAATCACATATTTTAAATGTTTATAAACGGCTGTTAGGTAAAGAATGAAATGCAACGCTGGACTGGCCTAAAGGTATTTACTGTTAAGAGACAACCAGGGTGAAGTGTACTTGTCAGACAGCAGCCATCCCTCTGAAGAGGTCCACGTACACTTCAGCAACACGATCCTGAGATGTATTTTTGAAATATCTAAGTCCAAAAATAGGTTATCCATACCTTTGGATGCGACCCATAGGAATGTACCAGCAGTTTACCTTACCTGTGTTGCCATGGTAACTATGATAAATATGCTATTATGGTTGTGGAGCAGTCACGATTTAAAAAAAAATCAGGTTAATGATAAAAACACTATCTCCAAAAACATGCTTTTAATTAGAATGATATTTCCTTTGTCAGTTAATAAAGGAGGGGGATATTCGTGAATCACTCAGCCCAAGACACCGACTGACTGATGGCAGATGCCAAATTTGGTCGGCCAGAGGGACGTTTCAATTATAAGATTCAATTATTTCATAGAAAAAAGGAGAAAAGTACGAAAACAGAGAAGAAAGAGACCAACATAGGGAGAAGCATGTTGTCTTATGTTAAAATCAAAACATAACATAGCAGAAATAAAGCTAATACATCATAATGATGCTGCAATAGCTGCTAGACTCACTTACTGATTGAGGGAAGTGGATAGAGTGTGGCTTAGGTTGAGCCAATGCTGAACCTAAACAATTTTGCCGTGCAGGGCCATGGATCAGAATCGAACCCGTGCCGCTAGCCTCAATGTGGGGGAAGCTCTACCAGGCGAGCTTTACGCCGTCCCTAGTTTAATTACTTTATATATGGGTTGGCTTAATCAACAGCAATGCATCATATTCTATAAAGTCTTTCATTTTTTCCAACTTAATACGTTTTTTCTGTGAAAGCTTTTTCTTCTCTTTTCCATTGTAGCAGTGGTGAAGACGCTGTGATCAGAACACATAACCATCATCTCACCTCATCTCACAGGTTTGCAGCAGAATCGCGGCTTGAAGAAAATTGAGGCGAGAGTTTCCTTAACTGAAGTACTCACTTGGGCATTTTAACTCAGCGAGCGTGAGTAAGAGCAGCAACCGAATGCTTTAAACTGAGGGTCATTATCGAGGGTCTATCTGACAGGGAGTATAAGGCAGCATCTCTGTGTATTACCTCAGTCTAGAAGCCAAACTACAGCACTAAGTGCATCTGTGTGTTCTGTGGCCTTCACAGGAGTCATTATCCATATCAGGGCGAATTGAAAGACTGTGCACGAGAAATGTTCATCTCATCCACTCGATTTAATGTCATCATTATCTTTTCCTTCACTACCATCTGCTTGCTTTGTTTGCTCCAACAAAAGCTAACAAACCGGGACTATGTGATATGTATGATGATGGGAGCTATGCAAAAATGTAAATGAAATATGCATGGTAAATGTGAGCCACCATGCATAGAAGATGCCCGCTCAGCAGGGATTATTTTGAGAATGATTTAACTTTAGGGCCTCTCGTTTAATGGAGAAAATAAATATATATTTGAACACACACACACACACACACACACACACAGTCACATACAAATGAACATGCATATTCCCCAAATCCCAAAAGACATTTTCAAACAAATGTTCCATTTAATTGTCTAAACACAAAGTAACTGGTCTCTCCTTCAAACATACACGTGTACGCACACACAAACATGTAGGCACGCTCACACACACTCACACACTCTCTCACACACACACACACACACACACAAACACACACACACTCACACACTATTAAGTTGACTGTGTGTTCATTATTTATCATTGTTTATATCTTTGATAGAGGGCCGGCGGAGATAACAAAGCTAAAACTGCTGACTGATAGACATTTTGCCTTCACACATATACAGTACAGACACACTTACACACTAGATGGAATACCCCCTGCTACCAAAACACACACACATACACACACTGGAGCTTATGGAGCTGTACGAACAGGCAGGCAGTCAGCTGTTTGTGTGTGTGTTCCTTATTTATCATCATTTGACATATTGCCACTGGAAATAATAGGGATAAAGTGCTGACTGATTCAGATTTAGTTGTCACATATACTCCCCGACACAACTGCTGTCTTACCCACACACATACACACACACAAATATACCCTGAGGTCTGTGCATAAAAATACACATCAAAGTGATTTAATGTTAAAGTTCTTGCCTGTCTCAGTGAGTTTAAACAAAAAATGTTGCTGACGCTATAAAAAAGACATCTTTGTTGTTTGCAGACAATGATTTAAAGTGGAAATCACAGAGACAGTTTCCTTCATTTTTTACCTTTTGTTTTTATCTTTTCTCTTTGTCGATATACATCCGTTGCATCCTTCCCTCACTCGTAATTTAGACCATGTGGGTGGTGCTGTGATGTCAAATTTGATTGTGAGTGTGTTTGGCAACAGTGCTCATACGATCTCATCACATGTGTTTCAAGCTTGAAAACTATGGGCAAATTCAGGCTAAAGAGCCAAAACTATATGTAGAAACAAAAGGTTTAAGAAAACTAGCGGATGAGCCTTATGCAAAGCTTTTTGGTTTTCAAATCAGTAGACGCATGATTGTGTCACCCCTGTGTGTCTATGTATGTGTGGTGCCGTAGGACACACAAACTATATGGAGATTAGCTCATTAAAATGTTCATCCACATTTTAACACGTAATGTTTCTCAAAAGATATAAAATTGTGAGCCATGCCACTCACCATAGTCTTCAGTATTTTTAAGCCATCTTTTGTGACCAAAACGCTAACTCTAGAAGCTGCAATCTCATTGTAGATCCAATGATATGATAAATCTCAACATGCCAGTTACAACCTCACTGAAACCACATACGTGTTTTCATATTGCATTGTTGTGGTTGCAAGAGGCGCACGTCTGACTTGTCTCCAACACCACTGCAGGGATGATGATTATTACAGCCACGTCAGGCTCTACATCAAATGATCAAGCTTCAGAACCAGAAGGTTATTCAACCTGTCAATCATATTATAACGTCACTGAGCTCAGTGGCTTAAAATTAAGGAAAAGTGACACTTTGTGAAAATTCAATGTTCCCATGAGAATCATGAACGCCACATTCTGATTAGAACTTAATTACCTCATGAGAAAAAGACTCATGTTCTAATTGACAGCATTGATCTACTTGAAGAAGTAGTTTGACAAATTAGTCAGATAATCTGTTTCAACCAGCATTAATACACTTACGTATGTTTAATTCTTAACATCTCCCAGGTACCATATGGGTTTGAGTGTGTGTGTGTGTGTGTGTGTATGTGTGTGTGTGCGTGCATGCGCGTGCTGGCAGACGTGTGCGTGTGTGTGTGTGTGTGTGTGTGTGTGTGTGTCTGTGAGTTTGTGTGTGAGTGTGTGTTCATTGACCACTCAAGCGATTAACATCAGGTTTGTCAGCACTCTGAGTCTGATGGATACGACACATAAACCCCTCTCCAGTGTGTGTGTGTGTGTGTGTGTGAAACAGGGGGACAGAGTATTTCACGCTGGACTCTCCCATCACCTGAGGTCAGCACTGTAACTGACAAAGTAAGAAAAATGTGTGTGTGTTTATGTGTGTGCTGTGTGTGTGTGTATGTGTGTGTGTGTGCGTGCATGCACGTGCTGGCAGACGTGTGCGTATGTGAGTGTGTGTGTGAACAGCCATAATGACGGTGGCTGGTCTAGACGAGGAGCTGAGAGCAGCAGGTTCCGGAGCTCATTTTGCCTTCAACAGCACATTCTAATTTAAAAGAACCAAAATAAATGAACAGTGTTATATAACACTGAGACCCTTAAACCTAGTGCATGCAGTGCTGATGATCTGTTTAGAAATATATTATAGATTTTAACACTGTGATTGAATTTATGATATTGGCTGATATTTTACTGTACTCATCATACACTGACATTTAAATTACCACATTTGTATCCGGCACTATTATTCATTACCCTCAAATTAATCAGTGACCTCCCGTTAAGAGATCAAGTGGTGTAGAATATAATTTCCCTATTATGTCCAATAAATAACCCAAGGTATTATCACTGGGTTTACATGGAATAATAAATAAAACCAAATATTTAACAGTGCATGAGTATTTAAGTGAGTCTGTGTGTGTGTGTGTGTGTGTGTGTGTGTGTGTGTGTGTGTGTGTGTGTGTGTGTGTGTGTGTGTGTGTGTGTAAGTATCTTTTCAATTCAAAGCATCCAGCGGCCCTGGCCCTGGACCGGAAGATAGTAAGGTGACTCAGACGGCCACACATCAAACTCCACACTGCCTGTCTCTGCCAGCCCATCATCCACTCACTTCCACTCCATGAGGCAGTGGAAACAGACACCTCTCCAAGTCCCTAAGGACCCCAGAGGCAGAGGACAGGAGGGAGAAGCTGAGCGTGGATGATGGGACACTCTATTTAAACTGCGCACACGTACACACACATACACACACACACACACACACACACACTCTCTTCCTTCTCTCACTCCATCTCCCCCTTGTTCCTATCTGTCTTCTCCCATGCATCATTCACCATCCCTTTCTGCTTGCCTCCTTTGCTGCGATCCTTCTATTTTTGTTTTCCTCTCTCCACCACACCAGTCACCGAGATTTGTTTATTTGTAAAGAAACTAAGCACCCCCAGGCGAGGCGTTTATGAAAAAATACACATCTTATCAACATAAATCAAAAGTGCAGCTGTGACAGCAAAGAGCACCTCATCCGCTAATTGAGATCGCGTACCTATCGCACTATTTGCCTGAAGGGAATGGCACACCCGGATTGTCTGCTAAACAGCAGCGAGTTATTGTTCTGCATGCAGAAAGCTGAATCTGTCCCCTTATTCTCGTCCCTTAATCTCCTCTGTCATTAAACGTCATTATATCTATGCATTTTGTTTTTCGGTAAGGTAATGTGAGGCACTAACAAATGCACTGACCTCAATTAGCTTCTCATTTTGATCTATAGGGGATTTTTTTTGACATATTTGCTGAGATGATTTAGTAAGAAACCTGAAAATGTGAGGAAGTCTCCAAGCAACATAATGAATCTAAAAATCGAACAAATGCAGCCAAAACCAGAGGAAAGGCTCAGATGGAGGCAAACATATAAAATTATCCTAAATGCTGCAAAAACAAGGTTTAGTCAATTGTTTGCAGAGAAAATAACTTATTTTTGTGGAGCTTTGGTTCTCTGAACACACATTTGGAGTCTGTATGCGTTGAAGTGTTATGGGTAATGGAAAGCAGCGCAAACTAGTTGGTGTACACGCCTCCCAAATCTCCACAAGGCATCATGAGGACTGAGCTGAATGGTTAATCCTGCTTTTGTTGGGAGGTTGGTACTGAAAAGGCAGAGAAACAAAACATCATGTAAATGTTACTCCACATTTCACAATCATGTCCTTAATGCCAGAGAAAGCAAAAGCCCATATTCATGTTTTATTCCCATACCTATAAAGGCATGTGTGAGGCCATTATAAATCAGCGTAGGTGTCAGGGTTTTCATAAAAGTTCAGCATACTTTGTATTTTCTAAATTTTAAAGTGAATTGGTTGAATAGATTGAGTAGCATCCAACCATGGTTGTGTTTCTAAATTATAGAACAGTGTCTCGTCAGGTAGCTGTGTGCATCGCTGATGATCAGACCTGTTTCTACATCTCGAGGAAGAAAACACACATTTGGGGTAGTAAGCCCCTTCCTTTCTTGGTGAATACGGTCTGAAACCACATAGTTGTAACATCCAGATCGGTGTGGGTGACTGCACCTCCTCCTGTTTTCATGAATACAGTGCCCCTATTCAGCCCTTTCCCCCCGTTCTTGCTTACAACCTCATCACACCTTACAGAGCCCTTTCTCCTGAAACCCCGTCCTGCTTTTTGTGTTATAATACACATGTGGTGTTGAAAGCCCTGTTCTGTGTAACAGGCTGGACTCTGGTTGAATATTTCTCTATATCACCAGCAGGTCACTTAGGTCTTCTGACTCTGGAACAAACTTCCTTTCTGTGTCAACAGCTTTAAAAAGCAGCCAAAACTAGTTTATTTAAACTTGCCGTTGTCTAGACTTCTATTGTCTGGTTTTCCAAATGTGTCTTCATGTTTTATTGTTTGTTTATTGTTCATTTTAAACGTTACTGACCGAGTTATGGTTAAGGAGGCCGGGAGCCACTTTAACCCCTGCTCTGGATGCACTGAACACTGCTTCAGCTTAATAAGCTACTCACAGGCCAGATTTGTTTTTCTACTGTTTTATTCTTGTTGTATTTCCCTACTGCAAACCTACACTCTGCAGCCATAAACCCCACTGGTAATTAATGTTGGCCATTTTTATTGATTTCCCCATTGTTGGTTTATCGCATTTAAAGCACCTTGTAACTCTGATTTAGGAAGTGCCTCAATAATAAAGTTTTATTTTATGGTCCGTCTGATT
Organism: Limanda limanda; assembly: GCF_963576545.1. Classification (NCBI taxonomy): domain Eukaryota; kingdom Metazoa; phylum Chordata; class Actinopteri; order Pleuronectiformes; family Pleuronectidae; genus Limanda; species Limanda limanda. Next base: position 20,780,706 of record NC_083637.1, on the reverse strand, counting down.
GGCATCCAATCAGGACTTAGAAATAAAAAGCGGATATTCAAACAGTGCCAGTAGAACTTTACTATTGTCACCTGTGTGTGAGAATACAGAAGCAAATTACAGACCACTAACAGTTTTATCGTGTTTCCATTTATCACGTTGATGTGGTATTGGTTTAATGTGGTTTGGGATTACAGGTTCACAAAGTTACTGCACAAAGTTACACACAAATATTTCTTCCTTAGACTTTGAGTCTTGACAACAAAATTGTGGAGACGTAAAAAATTCTCAATGTTAATAAATTAAATTTGTTTTATTACCTTAATGTATAAGAGGATTATTTAAAGAAAAACACATATTATAAGAAGTCAGTATGCAGAACAGCACACTACAAACTGTGTTATAAAGAGTTTACTATTGTAGATGGAGCAGGTATTGATGACAAACACCCACACACACACACACACACACACACACACACACACACACACAGTCTAGTCCAGACCAGGAATTAGGCAGACTGATTGGTGAGTGACAACTGAAATTGAATTTCTCTGTAGTGAAAGCCCCATAGGACTTGGGTAGGACACACACTCACACACGCACACACACACACGGCAATATGGGTAAACACACACAAGCATGACCACACAAACACACACTCCAACACAGGCACACATCAGCATGCACAATTGATGAATAATTGCTGTCACACACAAAAACACATACACGTATTTCCTCTTTCACTATCCCTGTCACTCTCTCTCTCTCTCTGCCTCTCTCACACATCCACACACACACACACACACACACACACACACACACACCAGCACACACTCTTTTCCCCACACATCCCTCCTCTCCAATTTGCTGCCAAAGCTGTCTCTTCAAAAGCAGATCTCTTTTTTCTCTCCACACCATCACAATGAGAATGGCATCTGGCAACTGCAGACAAAACAAAAGTTTGAGAACGGCCGTCATTATGCCACAGCCATGATTTGAATGATGGTGACTGAAATGACAGTCGTGGAGCTGGAGAAGAAGCAACGCCCTTTAGTCTGATTTTAAATGAGAAATGAGAAAGAAAGGAGGCACACATCCATGTCGCGTATGTGTTTGTATGTATTTTAATATCCCCTGCCTTTGAGTCACAATGATAATCGTGATAATCGCGTCATCCTTTTCAGGGAGGCCACTGGAAAGAGACTGGAAGCAGCTGGATGTTCCTGATGGAAACACGTGTATCAGCGTTGTGAAGGTGCAACGCCACAACGAGCAGCACAAGAAGATTCACATGTCGCCTGCACTCTCATTGATTGCAACTTGGCCTGTAATGGTTCTGAAACCGAGATTGAAATGATCTTACAAAACCATCTTCTCACATCCAGGCACAAAAGGATGGAGCTGTGATATAACCACTGCATCACCACCGCATGTGAAGCCCGTCAAGCTCCCACTACTCTCACTTCTTTTACACTCGAGAATTAATAATGTAACACAATTCTGTTATCCATCCCCTCTACTGATTCTGATTCAGAGTTGAAAGATTGATTATGGACACTTTTTGGGGTTATCAATGTACAGTGATCTGAAACATTATAAATTATACAGCACCATTCTGGGGATCTTTTCACAATACTCCACTGTTTTTTTCCAGGTCGCGTTTACAGCCTAATGCAGACACACACAACAGTAGCATTCTTTGAAATGCAAATATAGCTGCTATGTGACATTTTTTGATGAAGCTTCTACTAAATATTACTGTGTGTGTGCTTGTGTGTGTGCTTGTGTGTGTGAGTGTGTGTGCATTATCAACTGTTAAATTCACTGTGGGAATTTGTGATGAAAAGATAGTGTTTGTTTTGACATTCCTACAAATACTGATTTTAACCCCCCCCCCCCCCCCCAAGTTGCTTTCGACCCAGAGGAGGAGGCGAAAATAAGTGTGCATGTTCACACACATTTCTACACATCTTGAACAGCTCTTTTTAACATTCACTACCAGTCTTCTTCCACTAATAATCTCCATCCCACATCCCTGCTCCCATCCTACTGTTAGGTCCAGGTTTCTGTCTCCCTTTTCTTTCCTTGTGTTCTCCCTGTGTTTGTCCTTCTCCCGGTGTGTCTTGTCCGTCTCTCTCCGTGTGTGTGTGTTTGTCTGCCTGCAGCTGGGCGGGGCCTACTCTGGCCTGCATGGGAGCTGAGCTTCATCTCCTTGTCAACGCCACCTCTCCTCAGTTTATAAAACCCCAGCTCATCTCTCCTGTCTTCGCCAGATCGTCTTTCCACCAGTATGGCTTTCGGAACGTGTATCATCTAGTGATTTTTTTATGCCCGCTTTGCTGCCAACTTATCCCTTGCTCCTTTTTTAGCTACAGAACCAGCTGCTCAGTGTCATCCTGTTTTTCCAACCTCATCTGCTCCGGGCCTCAGCCTACCAGCTCCACTCTGATCACCACCAGTCTGCCTTCCTTCTGGACTCCACTGCCTGCACCACACCACTCCAGCTCCATCGAATTGAGCAAACATTTTTTAGAACCATCTGTTATGGAAAGTTTCTGGAAGCTGGTTAAAGGAGAACTGCAGAAGGTTTTTTATTGTAGACTTGATGCATCAAGGAGACCAGAAAGTGGAACAATATACAAACGCTAACACAGTAACATTAGCAATTGTCACCAGCAAGTCTAACACGTCATCCACAGTCTCCCAGTATACCTTCCTCTACTTGTGTCATTCATTCAGCACATCCATGAATGGCTAGAATTGCTGTCCCTCTCTATGTTACATGTAGGTGTCCTATTGGATAGTCAAAAGTGTGCATTCCTAAATCACATTGTGTCCTTAAGTCTTGCCACTTATGAAATAAACAAAAGAGAGGAAGTTGGTGAGAGTTAAAGTTGGTGCATCTCTGTCTGGGGCACCTGAGTTAGATATGAAAGTCCCTGAGCGTACACACTACAATGTACTGTTGGTTGGCCCCTTATCTATAACCTGACCCTTGGTACTGCTAAGAGAGAGAAGGGAGTATCTGTGGAATTAGACAGGCACTATTCTCCTTTACAGATATAACATAATATTACATAATGAACATAATATATAGTGGCATAAACAGGAATGTGTGAGTATGGTCAAAAATTATCCAACATATCATATATTGTATATTTTTCCCTTCTCCAACAGAACATACTGATCTATTTTGAGTGATATAAAAGGCCTAACTAATAGGCACTGGACTAACAGCTGAAGTGACGCTGGAGCAGGATGACCCACATGAAGTCGGTCTCTACAATATTTCTTTCAAGATCAGTCTAAATCTGACAGCAGACAGAAAACATAGCCGAGAGAGGTCAAGTGCATTATTAATATGTTGTTCTGCATCATTCTGTTTTCTACAATACTGCAGTCAGTCCCTTTTTGTTATCCCACAAGTCAATGTTCACTCATTGCCACTAAAATTAATATATATGTTTGTATGAAACTTTTTTATCATTAGCAATCGTGGGAAATGCAATGCTAATCTGAAACAATGTATTTTTAAAACATGAGCCGAGGCTCTCCCACATCAGTGTCTGACCTCCTGTAGGTTAAAGCACTGGATTATATTTATCTATTGAGTCATTCTTCTCTCATTTATGTGAGTTCAAAGAGGTTTCAAGGCTCTTATATACTACTACGTGTCCGTTTCTCGGAGAGGTCTCAGCGGGAGACAAAGAGTCTTTTTGATTTTTACTTCTCCGTCAGTCTACGTCCGGAAAAAATTCACTGCCAAACCCATAGGTGGCGCAACGGAAGACGAGCTCAGAGAAGCCTACCCCATTTGGGAAGAAGAAGTCCACGTGTCTCTGTTGACATGTTAGCTTGCGTCCCACACACTGAACCATGGCAACTAACAGAACTAAATAAAGTGACACCCAGCGGGTCAAGATGCTGATGTTATAGTTTCTTAGCGCAGCGGTTCTCCGGTCTTGTTTCCGAACTGTGTTGCTGATTCCACAGCTTGAATCTGCTTGAGGCTACATGTAGCTAGAAGCTACACGGACCTAGCTCCCCCCCAGCTTCCACACACAGTCAGCAGGGACTCCCGACACTAACTACTACTATCCAGTGTTTGCTTCTAACCTGACGGTATTATAGAAACAGTGTCATGATAGAAGTGGAATTAAAGTCGTGACGGCGGGTTCTTGCACTGTTACCACCGCAGTTAGCATGGTGGCTAGCCTAGCCCGCTAGCCTAGCCTGCTAGCGCCGTTTTGAAAGCTCGTTATAACCGTATGTGACCGTGCACACATGCCCTCAGTGCTCTAACGAGCCACCGTCAGCCGGACAACTCCGCTGGCTTAACACACACGTCACATTAATCGTAGAATCATAGTTGTGTTCGTTTGTTGCTACATGTAAACAGGAAGTTTGAGGTCCGGAAATACGGAAATGACGTCATACGGAAATTATGTCGTTCGCGGACCAATCACAGCCAAGAGCGGTCCGTCGGGTCTCCAACATGAAGACGGATAGTTAGAAAAATCAGACGTGTACGAAAAGCTGTCCGACGCCCTCGGAGTGGACGTTTCACGACGGATAGGGCGGTCTTATCTGTCCGTAATAGAAACAACGGAGAGGCATAAATTGGCCTTAAGTAGCTATGATGCCTGCTCCCACGACTCATGTTTATAAATGGTTCCCAAAGTCCACACTGAATTTCTCCAAAGAGATTTTTATGTATGCTGCACCTCATGCCTTTGACTTTCTGCGACTTGATTTTAAATTGTGGCTCCTCTGCTGGAATTTGAATGAATTTGCTGCAGCATAAATATAGAGTTTTGGGCATATTCTAAAGCCTGATGTGTCTAATTGAGTCATTGTTTTGGAGAAATGTCTCAGCAGTTTTATATTTTGTGTATCTGCATTGATATTGGTGTCTTTTAAGAAACATTGAGTTTCACAATTCAACATAACGCTGCAGTTTTTGTTCTTTTTATATACAGACACAATTTCTGGGGATTTTCACTTCAAACATTTCACTTCTCTTATTGACACTCTGTGCTTCAACATATTTAATTCAAAGAAACATGGTGAATCCAGTGTTTTTCATTAATCACGTCGCCTGTGGCAGCTCGCAAAAGGTATCCGTTTCCCAGAGAGAATCTGATTCTGTGCGACACACTGCGATATTAACTTTACGTGCCCTGTCTAACTTTTAATCTAAGTGGGTTCACATTAATATAGATATAACAGTGAGAGATAACACATGGTGCCTAAAATAAAAAGGTTCAGGAGTAATTGGACGCTTGGCTTCTTTATGTTTCATGGGCAGCTGCATCATACTAGTGTGTGAAAGATCTCGAGTGGCTCAGAGTTGACAGAAAAGTTGACATTGAGGTTGAATTGTTCATGTAAGTAGTAAAAGCAGTGACAATCAGAGTGAAGGGGATAACAATGAGGCTTTGAAACAAAACTATAAAATGGCTCCGTGACTTGGTACAGAGGAGCAAGTCATTCTGCATTAGCAGGAAATGATTTGCATGATGGAGAAAAAATAGTGTGAAGTATACTCTCCAGGATGTTTTCATTTCCTTTTCAATTAGCAGGAGAACCCTAACGGCCATGACTAATGTTGAATCTGGCTTTATCAACATGATGCAAAGAGGAAAGTGTTGGTTCTGTTATGGCCGCTGTGATCTTTTTTCATGCTGCTCGTCAGTATCTATATACGAACGATCATGACCCGAACACTCTGAGTTTAAAAAAGAGATAAAAAATGGTTTAAATATATAAATAACACTGACTTCCCCTCCCCTTTCAATACACCGCTCCACATGTTATTAATGAAGAAAAGCAACCAATGCAGTCGAGCTGGATTTGGATATTCTGTTTTGGAGATAGAAACTGTCATTGTTGTATCAACGTTATAAATGAATGCATGATCCAATCTACCTTCACTTTAAGTTTATTCGATATCTGCCATATTTTATGGTGATTGGTAAGATCTATGTCTATCATTTGAATTACTTTATGGAGACATAACTCTCTAAATAACAGACAAAAACACTAAACAGCAAATCAGACCGATACCTGCATTATCACAATCTACAGGCCCAACAATATATTCAGTTAAGAAAAGATAACATAAAAAGATAAACACATAAATTAAATAGATAAATCAACTGCCTCAACTCAATTCTTGGGGTTATTAAGATGATGTATTTGCAAGATTTGTAAATCTGTATAAATTGCATCTGTTTTACTTTATATTGCTCCAAGTATCACACTCAAAATTATAATAATTAAAACAGATTCTCTACTTAACTTCTGTTCAGGCAGTTTATTTCCTTCCTCTGTGCCTTTATAACTCCTCCTGCCTCTTGATCTCTCTTACACTCTCTGTTTTTCACACACCGGTACATAGCCTATAAAATATCCTCTCCTCTTTTATGCCTAATGCTGGCTGTCTCCCCCTGGGCATATTCTTCAGCCCCCCCCACCTCTCCTTCTCTTTTTTTCCTCCCCCATATTCTGAAGTTGTTCACTGAAACATATGGTGATGCGCAGAGGCTTTACCAGAGGTTTACAGAGGTCAAATCATGCCTCATTTGCATATATACTATCACAGAGTAGTTTCTTGAGCGCGGGGGCATTATGGGATATTTGATATATGGGTGCTGTAACTCGTGGATGACATGCTCAGAGAGACCGACTTAAAAAGGCACAGACAAAGACATAGAGAGGCCACTAGAGATACATCAAAACAATCAGTTTTTTCTTTTGCCCTAAAAGTGCTGGTCTTATCATCCTGTGTGTTCAGGATCCTAAAATGTTAAATTTTATCCAGATTTAAACAAAAGCGTATGTATAATGTTTCACTGCTGCTTCTTTTTCCCCAATCAGTCAAGTGAAATGTTTGTATTTGGCACAAAACCATTGTGCCTCGAAAGTGGTTTCCAAAAGGTGCTTACAAAGCAAAGCGGCACAGTCTGGACATCAACAGCAATAACAAGGCGGAATGAACAAATACATTAAAATCACAAAATATGAGCAATAACAAAGAATATATGAAATATGAACATAAACAACTTTCAGCTTCATCAAAAAGTCAATGAATAAAAACAGGTTTTGAGATGAGTTGTGAATACTTGAACTGATTCCGCTGATTTCCGTGTTTCCCAGAGGAGTAAAACAGGTCGGTGCAGTCGCCCTTCGGCAATTTGTTTAAACTGAGGCTTTCAAACCAAACTGGCATTTCTTTCTTATAGGAGCACATGACATATATAATGGTTAAATGTTCAGTGTGTAAGATTAAGTGACATAAAGTGGTGAAGTATCATGTTGCAGCTGCAGCTAATTTGTCCAGTCAAGGTCAAGACAATTTGTACAGTTTAGATTATTACATAGTAATGAAAACATCCCTATTTTATATAAAATTTCTGCGAATAGATCCCTTTCACTGACTAGATCTGCTGCCAACTTAAAGCCAGAACAACACCCACCATGTTTGGTCCTTTTATATAGAACGACAAGAATAATGGTGCAACATTTTCATGATACTCCATGAGATTTATTTAAGGGCCAAACCAACAAACTCTAGTGCGCACATCCAATGATGTTCCTGAGTTTAATGTCCAAATAAACTACATTAAGCAGCTGAACAAAAGACTAAGTCCTTAATCAAGGCCACTGAGAGAAAGGAGTGGAGAAACAGAAAGGCTCAGCAGCAGGAAACTATGTCAACATCCTCTTATTGAACAAGGACTCCAGGGGTACTCTCAGTTTGTAATTCATTCATTTGGACAAGACTCAAAATATAGCACAAATAATTGACACACGCACGCCCCCCCACACACTCCCTTGATTTGACCATCACTGATGTTACCTTGCATTACAGCAAACCTTTTAACCCACCACTTATAACTTCCTCCCATCAACCCATTTAACATCCTGGCATTTTAACGACACACATACACAGAGACCCACACACACGCCTCTTACCGGAGTGAAGTTCATGACTTTGAGGATCCAGATGGTCAGTGCAAGGTTGACGATCATGGTGACGAGGAGGAGGAGGATGAAGAAGTACAAGCATCTCTTCCTCCAGCCATAGATCCCTACTGCCGGGTAAACCTGGGCACCGCACATGGACGCCCCCCGTTGGTGGAGCGGGTTGGGCTGCGCTGCAAGGATGTACTGCTCCTGAGTCATCTGAAAGACACAAATATGGAGAATACACGTCAGGATGGCTCATTTATAAAAGATCTTAGATTTAGAATTAATGTTGATGATATTTATATTCAAAACAGTGTGAAGTCATTTGAGGGGAAACTGAAAATTTTGCATCACTCGACAAACCCTAGTTAAGTGACTCATATCCAATAATATATAATTTTTCACTCTTCCTTCTTATTTTTTTCCGACTATAAGTTTCTTGTTTTGAACAGAAAATCTGTGTTAGTTCAGCTCTGCACAGAAGCTTGACAAGCATTAAGGGAAAGAGTATTGAAAGGAAGGAAGAGGAAGGCGACTGTCTGCAGAGCAGACAAAAATAAAGCAGAGTGAGGAGAGGATGAACTTTTGTGGGTTTTTGTCGTGAGAGGAAGAATGGAAACTGTTCTAAACAGTTGAAGATTAAGCATAACATGATGGAGTAGGACACAAAGCATGAGAGATTGAAGGAGAGGGAAGGTGACGGAGCAGGGTTGAGGGTGCAACTGAAAGGCATGAGACTGGAAAAAATAATATAGAGGTGGAGCGGCGAAGTGAAGAGATAGCACAGGCATCAAGTAGAGAGAGATAGAAAGCCAGGATGAGAGAGAGAGAGAGGGGGCAGATAAGACCGCCGAGGAGGACAGAGTCCATTAGTTGTAGTGCAGCAGGAGGAGTCATTGGTGGCAAGAGATATGGACACTAGCTGCAAGGCACTACTATCTCTATGATCTCCTCCTCTAACTCTCTCACACTCTCTTTACCTTGCTCTCTCCACTTCAAACTCTCTCCCTAATTCACTTCCTATCGCTCCCTCTCTTTTTATCAGTCTCTCTCACACACATAATGTCTTTACTTGCTGAGGCTGCATGACCTTAACACCTCGGCCACTGTTGATCTTCTTTTTCCACCCTGCAATACTTTCTCTCCATATACTCGCACATGATGATACCAACCAGGCTTGATGGCAAAGAAAAATGCTGACTCCTGCCTGGCCCGCAGAAAAATAATAATAAAGGAAATGCAGACTTGGCCTGTGTGAGATTTGTTGGGTTTTCACTGGAAGAATCTCATATATATAATATATCAACTTTTGTCTTTGTCTCCAGCAAAGTTCCACTGAGCTACTGGTGTTAGGACAATGTACATCAACCTTTAAAACATAGCATGGTTTGAAAAGATTATCGAACATGTGTGGTCTACAGTATTACCTCACTATAAATACTGAAGATTTTCCCCTTAGTTTCCAGAAACTATATATTTATTTAAAATAAGTACATGCCAGAGTCTCATATCTTAGTGAAATGTTTCAGTCGCATTGATGCTGTTCATCATTACATCATCCAACTTTACATAAAACTGTTAAAACCTTGGTCACTAGATCTGCACCAAAATGCAGGGTCGTAATCATCAGTCCCCTAACCATACCTGATTTCTATAATTCTATAAGAAATTAATGAAAATGTTGAAGAGCGCCCCATCTCACAACGTTAAAGAAAGTAAAACTAAAATCCTGGAACCACCTTCTCATCTAGAGGAGCAGCAAAATATATTGGGTTATTTTCAGAACAATACCACATCGTGCACCAATAAACTTCATGGTACATGTCCAGCAGTTTTTGCATAATCCTGCTTACTGACAAAGACAAAACAGACAAAAATGTAATCTGACAGAGATAATAATCAGCGAAAAGCTACGAACTCACATCAACAACACCAGTCTAACCAGTCCTACAGAGTGAAGTTGTGTTACAGAGCTTTGCGCAGTTGTGTGTTTTCCTTTACCCCATGGTTTTCCATCTGAATTAACCAGGACACTGGGTGACTGAGCTGTGCTAAAACGGAGCGAAAAACACAACAAATCCATGTGGAAATGCACCTGAGAATCAGCGAAGAGGCAACCAAGCAAAAATATCTCCAGCGGTGCACAGGAATACAATTGGCTGCATTAACTGAGAAGTGTGAATTCAATGAATCTCTGTGTGCAGCTGTTATTGAAAGTTAAAGCCCAGAAAGAGTTAAAAATGGATAACAGGGGAAGAACTGGATTTCATATGAGCTTTAAAGAAGATTATCAAAAGTCAATACACTTTGCAATCTATTTGTGAAGGCCAAAACTATGTTTAATGTGCGTACAAAATACAGAGATATTATTTTTTTGACTTAATGTCATACAACCGATTTATATCTCTGCACAGTTGGGATATGAGACTCATTTTATTTCATAGTGAAAAGAGGTCTTAATGTTTGTCAAATGGGTAAAAGGGTTTTTGTTTCCTTGCCTTTTACATGCTTCATGTGTTCCACTTTTTCTTTGGTGCATCTGTCCCGTCTGTGCAGATACAATGCATTGCAATCAATAGCAGGGTATTGCTGTGAAATAAGGCAATGGAATGGGCTGCTGATCATTTTATCTCAGTGTTCAGCATCCACGCTGAATCAATAGCAGGGTGTGTTGTGAGTTTTTCTGTGGTGCCAGCAAATGCTTATCATTTTCTTCCTGCATGTGTCAACATTAGGAATCAATAGATGCACACATATATCTCTGTGTGTCAGTGTTCTCAAGGGCATACGATTCAGTCATTTACACAACGTAACAAATTAAAACTTTTTTTGTCTTTGTTGTGATGTTGAGTTGCGTGATTCAGCTTCACTCCTGGATTGTGTGCATCCAGTTTTGTGAATGAATCACTCCTTCGATGTTCGGCATGTGTAGCTGTGATTTGTGTCCCATTTCTCTCAGAGCCCTGCCTGGTTATCAATCCAACTCAGCACCTCAATAAAATATTATTTTCTCCTCCCCCATAATCCGCCAATTTAAAATAACATTTCTCATGTTTTCTCACACAGTGTTTCTCCACAGAAAACCCCCTCCTCCTCCCCCTTTCCACCCTTTTCCCATTTCACCCTCTCCTGACTCGTCCCTCTCTTCAACATTTTTCAAACGTTTCAGTTATTTAAAGATTTTTTTCTATTTTCTCTTAATTCAAATTTAAAGCACCTTCCTCGCCCACTTCCACACTCCTCTTCCATCCTTGCATTCGTTCTCCTCCTGTTTTCTCAACTCACTTCATCGCTCTCTTCCTGCCCTCTTCTTGTTGTCAATCCATTTGTTCTCCCCCCCTTGTCCTCCCTCCCCTTCTTCTGTCCGGCACTCATCCCTCCCTCCCTCCCCCTCTCTTTCAGTGCATATCTGAGATTGAACTGACTACACAGTCATAAATCAATCACATGGTGCGCCACAGCCCGGAGGCTTCGCACAGCGTGACCTAACTTTATTAACATCATAATGTCTTGACAGCCATGAAAACAACAGTCACCAAAGCCACATCACCATGGTCACCACTACAGCATAACTGTCAAGTGCTATCCAACAATGATCTGAGCAGAATTGATACTTGTTTGTTCAAAGAGCCAGGTCAAATTAGACTTCACACTAAGTATATGAGAAGCAGGGTTGTTAATTTTGGGCGAAGTGGTGGCACATGTGGTAACCTCCACATCATGAATAGATAAAAAAACTTACACTAATGTAAAGTAATAATTGTTTTATATTGGGGGGGTAGTGGGGATGCAATCTGCTTTAATCCAAAAAGACCAAGAAACCATTGCACTAAAAAAAGGTTTGCAGGTAAACATCCTATTTTTAATGCTGATAACTAAATTGGAACAAAAACCCTGACAGCACTTGTAAATGAAGCAGTTGCACTCATGGAATATATTTTGTGTGTGTGTGTGCAGGGACCGAGATGTATCACCCTATAAGAACTGTTCTTTCTTATGGGGCCAAAAAAGGTCCCCATAACATAAATCATTACAAGTTCTGGTAAGGTCATGTTAAGTCTAGGTAAAGGTGGGGTTAAGGGTTAGGGTTAGGTGTGCAGTCCCTATAGTGAATGTTAGAGTAAGCTTCTAGGAAAACAAGGTATTGTCCTCTGAGGTCACGAATCTGTATGTGTTTGTGTGTGTGTGTGTGTGTGTGTGCTATTGAAACAGAGCTGCATGTTTATGTGGACTGTGATGTGAGGGTT